>NC_025686.1:13395849-13450849 GCF_000633955.1 Camelina sativa
ATAAAGATGGAATTTTAGATATGTATTTAATATTAGTATTTCTTAAAGTTATTACTTCAATATCCATATTATGAGCTTTGTTTCTCTAATTAAGTCAGCAAGATCCGATTCGGCATCGATAGTACACACATAATATTCATTAAGATTGATTGGAATACCAAATCTTGAATGAGCCGTTCTACCACCTTCCAAAAGCAAAGCAGCTATACCACTTGAAGCAACATTNTTGAACAGTATTACCTTTAGACCTTATACCAGCACCAAGAATAGTCCACAAGAAAGTTTTCCAATACCACCAAATCCATGAACAAAAAACATACCACCTTTGTCGTGATTCACAGAGTGAATGATTTCTTCATAAACACGTCTTTGCTCCTCAGTTAGCATAGGTAACAACTCATTGTACAATTCCTGTTGTTTATGAGGCTTATATATTCTCTCATCTGCGATAAGCCTATTTACACCTGTGTTCATCATACTATTATCTGGTTTAGGCATTTTCTCAAACGCCGTAAGAGATGTTCCATTCAATCGCAACATCAATTCTATTTCAGTTAAACATATATTTTCTATCTGAGTCTGTGTCGACATTAGACCTACAACAGTAAAGTTAAAGACTTATTTATAATTTTGTTTTGCGAAAAAATAAATTACATTCAATTAACCAAATAACAATTTGACTTGTGCGGGAAAAAACTTTTTTAAAAAGAATTATTGTCTAAACTGTTTTTGTGGTCAAATATATCACTAATTCAATTCTTTTATAAATTTGTGTGGGCAAATATATTTTTAAAGAATAGTTCAACTAATTTAATAAACCAAAAAGTAAATTAATTATAAGGCTAAAAAGGATTCCAACAAAAATGTAATTGGAAAAGTATTAACTAAAAGAGAAGCTATAATTTAATCTTCAAAAATAGTATTTATTTTCCATTTTTAATAATTTAAAATGGGATTCGATTATTTTATTTTTGAGATTTTCTAATTTTCGTTTAAAAAATAATAATTCGTTTCTTAAACAGTTTATTTTTAAAAGTGAAAGAAAAATAATTTATTAAAATTACTCGTTTATATTTTCAATATATATATATATATATATATATAAATTGTCAGAACCTTTTGTCTTATTTAGAATCTTTGTTTCTCCTTTTGGTGATAGAGTATCCAGCCGGAATAACATGGGATTTCTGGAGATTAACATCAACCCTATGAGACTTTGTCGAGATCACAAAAGATTATGTCATATCATCAAATTAAATGGATATTTGTAGTATATCCTCTCGAGATTTTCAATTCCTTCTATCCAAATCAAACCGTTATAATTATTTATAGAAATTTAACATTTTAGAAAATATAAATTTTCTTGAAACAAATATTTACAAAAGATTTAAGTATTTATTTTCCATTTAAAAAAAAAATTGGATATGAATGATTTCTGTTTTTTTTTTCTAATTTTCGTTTTTAAATGAAAAATAATTTTAAAAGTGAAACAAAAAGTCTGTAGAAATTTACTAATTTAAAAAACAGGGATATTCTCAAAGAAATATTTGTAATATATTATAGTATTTATTTTTTATTACTTTTAAATTTTAAATGAGATATAAAATTTAGATTTCTAATTTTTTTATTAAACAAAATAGGAAATTTACTATTTATTATATATTATTTATCCATCTAAAGCAATTTCAAATAAACATTAATTGTAAATGGTTAAAATAAACTCTTCCTAATCTTCCTTAATCTTTTTCTTCTTGAAAATCTCTGAGATATAAAGTCCCGAATCCAATTAATATTCCTTCCTTCTTCCTTCTATCAATTTAAGAGGAAGAAGGAATATTAGTCACAAATATTTATGAAGAAATATTAGTCACAAAAATTTATTAAATATTAGTCATAACAAACATTTAATTAATTTGTAAATAGAAAGAAATCAAAGTTTTTAGAAAATTACCATAATTTTTTTTATGAATAGAATCCACCATAATTTTGTGCAACTATAATCATTACAAAAAATATTAGCAACAATATTATTTTAAAAAATTAAGGATTCTGGTTAGCAAAAAATTAATACTTGAATTTCATTATATTCAATTTTGTAGATCCATAATTATGATCAATGATCATCCATGAATTCAACTGAAACAAAAAAAATTATGTAATAGGTTACTTATAAATAGAATTATAATTTAAATATTTTGTAAACAGAAAGAAATCCAAGTTTTTAGAAAATTACCATAAATTTGTTATGAACAGAATCAACCATAATTTTTCTGCAACTATAATTATTACAAAAAAACATTAGCAACAATATTATTTTTAAAAAATAAAGATTCAGATTAGCAAAAATTAATACCTGAATTTCATTATATTCAGTTGATCCACAATTATGATCAATGATCATCCATGAATTCAACTGAAACATAAAAATATTTATTAGGTTACATATAAAATTTTATTTCAAATTACTAAACTACAAAACAAAATATAGAAAATAATACGAACTATATTTTTTAAAGATGGAGAATCCATAGACTTTGTCTATGATTGCTTGATCTTGCTTTCCAAACAACCACTACAAAAAAAAAAAGCATAAAAAATAGAATCCAAATAATCATATAAAATTTTCAAAAGATGTGTTTGCTCATTTGCTTGTTGAATAAAAAATCATGGAATAAAAATCTGATCATGTTTAACCAAGAGAAAAAATTGAATAACAATCACCACTATAAAAAAAAACAAATAAAAACAATTATTAAAAATACTTTACCGATTTGATTTTTTTTCTTTCTTCATCAACTTGTTCGTCCAATCTTGTTTTTGATATACAAAAAACATCCATGGTCCATGGAAGGTACACCTAAAACACAACCAAACAGTATAAAATGAGTAAAACTTTTGATATGATTCAACATAATAATTAAAAACTATAGCAGCATAAAAATTAATCATGCAAAGCACCAAAGCATATGGATAGTACATCAACATGAAAAAAAANAAAGCATATGGATAGTACATCAATATGAAAAAAAAGAAACATTAAAACCAAAATAATACAAAAGAAACATTATACTCTCAAAATATAGGTTTAGCTTTATGAATCCGACTTCTACTATTTTGGCTGAGCCTCTATATATATATAGTTTGAAAGAAAAATCGTCATAATTTTCTTTACCATTTTAATATTTTAAAAAATAGATATTTTCTTTAAACAAATATTCGTAATATATTCTAATATTTATATTCCATTTTTAAAAAAAGAGATATTGTGTAAATATATTAGATTTTCGATTTTGTAAAACAAATATTGTTTTTTTTTTTAAATTTTCGTTTTTTAATTTTTTAAAACTTAGAAAAGGGTAAAAATGTCCAATTTTGAATCTCATTAATGGCAAATTAGTAATTTTAAGTCTGAGGATGAATGTGGTGCGTTTCAGCAACCTAAATAGAGAGGAAAAGCTTCTACGAAATATTTTTAAGGGTATTTTTCATTAAAGGCAAAGGAGGTCAATTTTTGTGAGATTGGTTGTAAGCTCTCTCGACTTCTCCTTTAATATATTAGATTTTGATCTTGTTTTCGATTTTTTTTCATCCTTATATAGCACTCATGCTATATAGGTCAACATGTTTTATGCGAACAGTATAATTCAAGCTCTAGGTTAACATGGTAACAAGAAAAAATAAAAAGTGATCATATAGAACTGTTTAGAGCATATCCAAGGGTTACTTGCTATTTAGAGTTTTCAAACATCAAACATAAAGTATAAGGGATTTTTTCTTTAAGAGTATACTTCAAATATGAAGCTTTTAAAATATGTATTTTTCATTATATTGTTCATAATTATTTTAAAATCATAAAACTTTTATAAATAACTCTAAAACAGACATTAAAATGTTATACACAATATTAACTCATAAGTCATAAAACATTAATTACAGTCCAAAATAATTTGAAAGATTAGTTATGAAATATATAATTTTAGGGATTGAAATGCAAAGAGTACCAATATTCAAAACTTCAAATTATGAAGTATCAGAGTCTTGGAGAGCATAAAATTTTAAAATTTGAGTATCTCTTGGATACTCGTAGTGCATGAAAGTGTGATCGGGCCTATTGCCCCCAATCGGGCATACTGTAGGCCCATTATAACTTTATACTAAATTGAAAAAGAATAAATTTTTTTTTTCTTTTGTTGCCTTTGCCAGAAAGATATCCTCTGCACTCTCCATCTTCATCGTTCGCTTCAATTGATTGATAGTTGTTGGACATGGGCTGCGCCCAACATGCCACTCGGCCCAACAAGACAAGATAATTGCGATTTCGGCCCGACAAAATTGGATGCAAGTCACTAATGATCCGTAAAGGGCAATTTCGGGAATTCACGATGGAAACCCTAGAAAACCCTCGGTCAACAGTCCACTATACAAAGAAACAGTATCCATTGGGAATCATCATCAGACTCACGTACAATACCCCGAGAGCAAAACTTTGCGTCTAATCACAGTTATTGTTTTCTGTATAATTTCCGTTAGCTTCCGAACTCGTCGTGACTCACTTGTCGGTTCTCCTGTGAACTGACGAGCACGATCTTGACTCGTTTTAGTGACGACCTCATATCTTTATCGTTATAAAAGAACAAACTTCACTCTTCCCCCAAAAATCATTATTGTTTAGTGTTGTGCAATCCTCAGTATAAACAATAGTGATAGGTATCGTCTCCCTCCCTTCACCGCCTTCTTTTTGCCGTTGGATTCCATGGATCATTTTTCAGTTCCAATAATCCTCTTTATAATTGTATTTGGTTTCTCTTGAATGTATTTTTTATTTCTAGGGTTTTTTTTTTTATTGTTATCCGATGGCTTCAAGTTCAACGCGAACTCTCCCTTCGGGTATATCTCGATCTTTTTAAGTCATATCCGATAACTGATTTTTTTTTTTTTTTTATTCTTAAATTGTAGTGATTTTTTCTTTTTTTGGTCTGGATTTTGTATCAGTAGTTGATTTGATGCATTCAAGCGAGATTAAATCCAATGCTTTATATTTCCAAGGCATGGCCTGTCTTTTCGATGTAACTCCCCTTTTTCTATTCTTTGTTTATAGATTTATATATAATGTAAGTTGGTCAAAATATGCGTTTTGTTGACGGTTTAAATTAAATTGGTATATTAGAAAGCAATCATCAAGGAAATGACTGAGAAAATGGATAGAGATCCTGGATTTATCCAATTAACTGAGGAGCTTGGGAGAAATTTCCCAACTGCATGGACGCAGGAGGTAACTGTTCTGAGTTTGATCAATTACCAACACAATGCGTCAAGCTTTGAGTAACCCTAAAATTAAGAAAATGACCGAGCGCCTTCGTAACCACTTCTTGGTTCAGGTAATATAGAAGCTCTGCTTTATTAAAGTCTTTTAACTGTTTTTTTATCCGTTGTGTGTGGGGTCTCGAATCCTGACATTTTCTTTGTCTTAGATTTCAGAAAGGGCTCTGTCTCTGGAGACTCTCTGGAATACTGAAGCATCAGACAAGTGTATGGCACGAATGAAAAAAGATCCAGAGTTGGAACCTATACTATCTGAAATAGAGGCTGCTGGCCCTTCTGCTATGTTCAAGTACTTTTGTTTTGTTTTATATCATTAGTTTTTTATAGAAACTACTATAACGTTTGTGTTCTGTGTATAGCTAAAAGAATCTGTTTCCGGGGTGTTAGGTACTGGAATGATGAAGATGTGTTGAAAAAGCTGGGTGCAGCAATGGATACTTTGACTCTCAGTGATGTCGAGGTAAACTACTTTGTCTGAAATTTTTATCCTTATATTTGAGGATTACTGCCCGAGGGTAGCTCGTAAACTCATTGTGCATTGATTTATCTTAACCAATCAGGGTCTGAAAATGTCCTTGGCATCTGGTGGTAACAAAGATGAAGAACTCTTCGAGGGAAGGAAAGCACTGGAGATTGTATGTGAATATGCCAAGGTATGTCGTTCTCTTTGGAGCATTATAATTTCCCCACTGCATCGTCTATGTGATTTTAGTGGGAAGCTCTTTTTTGGTTTTTGTAAACGAGCAATCTATATGCCCTTACCATGTGGGTTTATAGAACGGGTTTGGACCACCTAACTAACTTACCCTGGTTGAGTTTGTTCCTAGATGAAATGTTTTAAAGTTCTTCTGGATGCTAGAGCAAAAAGGTCAAGTCGGTTGACAAAAAGAAGAAAGAAAAAGGAGTCACCATTGCATTGTGCTGCGAATCCTGCGAGGAAGGAATGTGTAAGCCTTGATGATTCAGTGTAAGTTTGCAACAAAACAAAACTCTCTTTCAAACAAACTTGTACATGACTCAGTTATCTCATGTATATCAACTTGTCTTTGTAGCACTGCAAAACACCGAAATTAGTAAATATTATTGTGGGTATCATTTTAGCATTTTAGTAAGCCTTTGGAGTACGGCTACTAATAATTCTATAATCCTTAGAGAAATTTGAATATTTGTTTACTCTATTCCAAATCTGATGATTAAAAAAAAAAAAAAATGACAATGCCAATCGCTGAATATTTACCATTTTGTTACTCAATCAAAAGATTATGAAAATGGTATGAAGTATGAACTATGAAGTTAGATGAAGTGATGCTATCATATCTTTATCACCTTCATGAAGATATTGCAGTCATACGTGGACAGTAGACAGATTCAATTCAGACGTGAAGCTTTTAGATCTGGAATAAACACATATTTGAGATTACCTATCTGTTTGAGTCAAGTGGCCTTAACTTTATTATTATTTATAGGATTTTTTTTTTGGGTGGTAAACTTTCATTTCGTTTCTTTGTTTTAAATTTTCACACCACTATAAATAAATAGTAGGGATATTAATATGGTAATTTTTCAAAAAGAAGAACAGTAATTTTCAAATTACTGTAGTAAAAAAATAAATAAATAAACACGTATATCGAAATTAGCTTGCTGTTGGAGTTAAGTGTCCTTAACTTGAAATTTTCATATTTTTCATCTTTTTTTTTACTTTTTCATGTCTTTGTTAACTCGAATGTTACTAAACAAAGTATTCATTTTCGAAATTATCTATCTACAAATTAGTAATGTAAAAAATTTAGGGTGACTTTTACTTTAATGAGATTTAAGTTACGTGTGGAGGACAAAAGAAAAAAATTACGTGTTGACAATTGATATTGCTGGTTTACATATTTCATAATTGTAAAGGGGATGATGAATTGAATTGATGATCTAATTGGCCAAAAAATCGTTTTCTCTTCCTTTGACAAATATTTTGTCGTCAAGCCTCTTGTCATGTAATCTGATATATTATATTCCTTCTTCTCGTCAAAACATTTTATTATTATTATTGTTTGGGCAATGCAATTAATTATCTATATATTCTCTTTATATTCTAACTCAAAGAGACCCAAGAAAACAAATACATCGCATTTTGTTCCAACTGCATCTTTCTTGCTCAGAAGAATGGCTGACGAAGAACCAATCACCAACGTAATCTTCACTGTTTCTCTTCTTCTTCTTCTATCATTTTCAATTTTTGTAAGTCTGTGTAATGATCTAGGGCTGGTCCATCCAATGTTAATTATTGACTTATTTTTACGAATGTTGCAGCCTGGTTCTGGTTCTGGATCCACAACCGCTTCTGGTACAGGTTCTGACTCAGATAATTCTACTGACTCCATTGACTTAGAATGCACAGCATCTTGTGTAGCGATTCAATGGAAGGTCCAAGAGGCTTTCCTTGAAGGAAAAAGAGTCGCAGCAACTACAAATGCAAACCCTAACCCAAACACAACAGTCTACAACAATCCGCCAGGGATCCTACTGGACAACTTTAACGAGGGATGGAATCGAGGTGTCGACAATGCAGGTCTAGTCCATACCATTGATTTCCCTCAGGTTGTGAATGCCTTTAGGTCTGCCGCCTACAAGGCTGGGCTTATCTTAGAGTCATTGTACGATGACTCGCCCAAAGCTTTGCCGACATCGGACTACCAAGAACTTGTCTCTGCATGGGAATTAGCTGGTTACTACGCGGGGACGTAAGTATATATTGTCTGGGTTTCCATTTAAACAAATATGTTATTTCATACATATGTCCTTAATCCGTTTTTTTTTTTCTATTTTTTTTGTAGTCACATGATGGAGCAATACCATTACGAGAAGCACTTGCACATCGCCACTTTCATGGATTTCTTCACTAATCGAAAATTCTGAACACACGCTTCGGGGAAAGGCTTCTGCCTTTGAAAAGATTCTGATTGCTACTACCTAGTATGAAAAGAAAACAATAAGGTTCTTAGATATGCATGGTTTTTAGGTGTTCTAATAGTATGAGTTCACCCTTAATTATTAAGTTGATCCTTCGTAATAAGTTAGTTTGGAAACACCACAATGTTCCACTTTAAGACTCTTTAATAGTAATTAATCATATATATATCTGCCATGTTCACCAATCATCTAATTAGGCCACTGCTGATGAGAGAACATCAAAGAGACACATATGACTAAGTTGTTAACTGGCAAAAATAAGAATGAGAAAACTGTAGCTACCAAACATGACGAAAGAGTTGTGAGACCCAAGAACGACCTCAAGAAGTTCTCTGGTTTACTTAAACGGGACACTCTCAAAGTTTTCACCACCAAGGGAAATTGAAAATATAGATCACCGAAATCAAATGTGACCCTCTAAGCTGTATACAAGAGAAGTTTTCCATTATAATTGAATGCTATTCATTAAACTTTTACATATGGTACATGACGTTTAAAATTCGTAGATCTCACTGTTACAACGCACTTAGATGCCTATAAGTATTAATACACAACTTACTGAGAGAAGGGTTCATTAATGTTGAACAGTACTAGGTTTAGCCACTTTATTTCTTAAACTTTCTTATTAACTTTGATTATACACATTACACTAATATATATGAGCTTCCTATGGTTTTGTAAACATAACAAAAACCATTTACGTTAGTGGGCTAATATGAAATCTGGCCCAACTCCATTTCTCTTTTCTTCCTTAACCAAAAGCCTTCTCACTTGTCTCTTCTCCTTCTCTCGTTTCTTCTTCTCTCTTGCTACGATCTCTGTCACAACTTCATCACTTTCTTCTTTCAATATTCCTATTTACCAATTTGAAGATTAATGAAAGATTGAATTTCAACAATTAAGATATGTACCTGCATTGCAGAACAGAACAGGTAGGAGTATTAATTACCAAAGGATCGGATATCGGCCATACTCTCAACAAAATTCCTCTGCCAAAGTAAGCTAATTTGCAAGGTTAGGTACACAACATGCATGCATACATGGCATCCAGCACAGGTAGCTAATATCGGAAAAACTAGTTGGCAGGAACTTCTATTGGTAGATAATGATGATTATCCATCACTATCATCTTTAATTTGACTGTTTACTTCACCTTTAAGTATTTTATTTTTACCTTCATCTTCTCTTTATCCCTCAAGTAATTTACTTCTTAACCACTATGAATAGAAGGATCAATGTACTAGTGGAGAAAGTAATATATCTCTATTATAGTAAAAGAGAAGTACAACTTACCTTTCAGAAGAAAATGTCCCCGGCGACCAAAAAATACAATGTCTGACGGTCCGGAAATTTGAAATCGGGTAATCGTAATCAACAGAAATGGATCCGGGTCAAAAAGATCCGCGTCCTCTAAAACGGGTTAACGGGTGAGTTTTTTTTTTTTCAGTTTTATCCCAATAAACATAATTTTAAAATCTCATATGTAATGTTAAAAAAAAAAATTCTCATATGTAAATTGGAGAATTCAAGTTCCCTTTCCCCTCACGATTCATCCTTCGTCAAAGAAGGACGTCGGAGAAGGCACTTACCGGTGGTGATTCACCGGAATTATGCCATGTTTTTATTTTTGACTCATAAATCAATGGTTAATAGATAGATTTAACATATTTCTGTACAGAACTCATCAAAATCGTGAAAAAATCAAGTGTTAGAGTGAATTTTTTTTTTAATAATCAGATCTGTAATAGTCGGATCTGAAGGAAGAAGACAAGGGTACTTTTGTAATTTATTATTTACTAAAAAATCAGATTAAAAAATGGGTTGTAAACTAGACCAAGTAAAAAAAAACTAGACCAAGTAATTCATCGGACTATGTTAAATTATAGAGTTTAACTTAACAACGAACTTTATATTCAGCTTACAATGGATTAAAATCTAAATAAAATAAATCATTAATTGCCGCAACAAATGGTAAAAAAATATTCCATAAATATTTCAAATTAATATCGAAATATTGAAAGAAGAAAGAATTTAAATAATATCCATAAGTGACTGTAACCAAAAAATCTAAATGGTGAAGATTTTGTATCTAACGTAACAACTACTATTATATTCAAATCCTAAAAATATTTAATGTTAATTATTTGGATTATGAAGAACTAACCATATTTAAAAATTGTTTAGAGATAATAAGGAAATTAGAATATAATCAACCACCCAAATAATTAGCCTTGACATAACAATTAAAAAATAACGATAATATAATTTAAAAATAAAATCTATCCAAAATTTTTGGAAATCATTTAAAGTTTTTACCATAAAATCAAGCTATTTTAATTTGGTGACATATTTTAATATAAGTCGTTAAATTAAAATCAAGCATTTAAAAATCCAAATTTTACATATGTAAACATATTTAATACAGTAAAATCAAGCTATTTAATTTGGTGACATATTTTAAGATAATTTGCTAAATTAGAATCAAGCATTAAAAATCCAAATTTTACATATGTAAACATATCTAATACAATAAAATATTGTGCATCCCATATATATAATCGAAACAGGTAATACACAATATTCCACATATATTTTCATTGCATTATATTTTTAAATTTCAAAAGATTTGATTTTATTAAATCTAATTTTTGATCATGATTAGCCGACTCTTCTTAGCCTATAAATTGATAATTGATAATCGATCATTTGCATCTTGAAAGTATCTCTTTCTCATTTTTATTATCATAGTTGTTCATCTATATTATAGATAATTTATCATTTGAAATTTTTTTTTATTTTGAATTTGCAAGAAAATGATTTATTATTTTCATTGTTTAGTACATATGTCATAGCTAAACTTTTTAATTTTATAATCTTTTCAGGTGTAGAGCAAATCACTTCTCTTAAGGTAATATAACTTTTTAATCGATTTCATGTAATTTTTTCAATCATTTTTTATAGCTATTTGTTTAATTCATGTACCTTTAATCATTTTTTATAGCTATTTGTTTAATTCATGTACCTTTAATCATCCCCTCTATGTGTTTGCAATAAGTTGTTTATCCAATATTATGTAAATTAATATTTTTTAGTATTTTGCAGGAACATCAAAAATTGTAATTATATCAAACCCATATATCAAACTACATATATTTTTTAGTATTAGATATATGTAGTTTTTCAGTGGGTTAGAACATCTTAAAATCTATATATAGGTCTACTTTGCCTATAATAATTATTGGAGTAATTAATCAAATTCATTTTGAAGATATATATATATATATATATATATATAATTTTCAACGGCTCAGAACATGTAAAAAGATTTAGCTCACTGGTGAGTGTGTAATTTTTACGAATGCAATCTTTACATTGTGAATGTGTAATTTTTAGAAATGCAATTTTTACAATTTTTTAAAAGGTTCTTTTTACAAATATATACTCATATTATGAATTATATGTATCTCTGTAAATATTCCCCCGCGCTGTCTGATCCTAGTTCACTTGTATAGAAATAGACACGTATAGATTTATCTTATTGTTTTACAATACGTTATTCATCATCACGATGTAATCACCAATTGAGTTTTTACGTGATTAGGTAAAATTATATTATATTGTTAAAATGTTTCTGTTTATAATAACATAAGTTTCAAATGGTGAGGTGGTGTGGGACAAACAATTATAGAAATGTAAGGCAGTTTTACTACGGCAAAGTTGAACAAGTGCAGTTAATATATAAATAAGCAGTGCCACACAATATTGAACGGTGAAAAAACTATATGCGATGCGGTAAAAATATTTAAATGGTAAAAATGTGAAAAGCGGTACGTAGTATATAATACCATTAATTTGTTGTATTCCGTTGGCTTGTTTATTCTTTGTAATATTATTTTTATTTTACATTGACTTATTAATAAGGTTACTTTTTTGAATTATTGACTTACATTTTATTTTTTCAACTTAATTTTCTTCTCAAGTGACATATATTAAAACTGTCAACTTATATTTTGGTTAATTGATTTTTTACATTGTCGATTTTTTTTATTGATTTATTTGTTACAAATCGCGATAACTATTTTTGTTTATAATATAAAAATTAACATATTTTTTAAAAAACAACTTCAAATTTTATTCGTAATTATTTTTAAAATAAATATATTTATAACGTATTTAAATAAAATATATATATTATATATATATGTATATAATTATTTAATTTATTATTATCATAACTGTGAGTTTTAAGTTCATCATTATCTGACATTTGGACCAAATAAATAATATTTGTAAAAACTAGTTAATCAAATTACTTTTTTTTTTGAATTTTTATTCAAGACTAAAATGTCATTTCCAGTAAAACATAAGGTGTACCACAAGTTCTTTAAAGTTATACTGTATTTTTTAAATTTCTAAAAAAAATTCGAAATATTTTTAGTTTGAATACTCCATCTGTTTCACAAAAAAGTCATTATACATAAACTCATGTGTTTTTAGTTTTTACACCAAGTTTCCTAATTTACCCTATGTTTTTACACTCTTTGCCAAAGTTCTTTTTTTTTTTTTTGGTAAGTTAAATTTGCTAAATCTAATTTAAAACTAATTTGGTGGTAAAACCCAAATCTTACAAATAATTTGAAATCTATATTATTATTTAAAGAATTTGAGAATATACCTTGTATTTTCAATTTTTTTTTTTTTTTTTGACATTGTTGCCTTAATTAATTACTAACAATTCAGAAAACAACAAAAATATTGAAGGACACCACTCAACTTTTATCGAATTATTAAAAGTTCATCATATATTAGTTTTGTTAACAAGACAATGCAGATTCAGTCGGATGGTGCAACATCGATTATACTAACACAAACATGAAAAAGGTGTTTTTTTTTTGTCTATCATCAACAAAATACCAAACTTGAATTTGGATGATAGCATAACTAGTAACTACAACGACAATAGTCCAATCAATAGACTATAACGTTACACATAGAAATTAGTTAAATACATAACTCGATTAATGTATACGGAGATCACATAATCACATATTTTATCCCTTTTATGTCCTAAATTAAATTTCCCTTAAGCACACTTTATATTTTACCCACGCATTAACACTTTATAGTATTTAGTGTTCATAGTTATGGACTGGAAGAAATTACTCGTCTCGGCCACCAAACATTCCCATCAGGTCTTTACCCGAACCCATCTGCTTCATGAGACTCTGCAAACCACCCATGCCACCAATCTGTTTTAGCATTTGAGGTGTTAGGACCTTACTCAAATGCTGCGAGTTTTTGTTTCTCGAGAGTGAGCTCATATTTCCTTTCTCTAACATCTTAAGCCCTTTCACCTTCCCCCACATTGTTGCTAGCCTCTTGTACTCTTCCAACATGTCCATCACTTCTGTTACAATCCTCCCTGACCCTCTTGCTATCCGCATTATCTTTGACCCGTTAAACACCTTCGGATTTGAGCTGTCCAGTTCTGCACAACCACCCATCACTTATTCTCAAAACTAGCATTACTTTTACAAAGAACAAAATTTCCAAATAAAAACATTGTTCTTACCTTCATTTGTCATAGAATCCATCATTGTCATGTATCGCTTTATCTTCGCCTGGCTTTCTTTCTCATGTCCCTCTGGCATCATTTCAGCACAAATTCCAGGTAGCATGGAGAAAACCTACACACACACCAACACCGTATTCTGTCTTATCAGCATCATGGTGTGCTCTTCAGCCCTAATAGTATTTGACAAGAGATTCTGACCTCCTTAAGTGGGCCCATGTTCAGTATGTTCTGGAACTGATCGTACATAATTCTCAATGTAAAGTTACCATGAGAGAGCTTTTCCAGAAGTTCAGGCTGTTGATCTTTAGGTACCACCTCTTGTAGTTTATTTACGAATCCAGACCAATCACCATTTCCTGTTGCACATATACATTATCAAAATTCTGAGTCAACAACAAACCATGGTGAGCCTTTGATTACTCTTCACAGTTAGTCAATGGCAAGATATTTACCTAAGAGACGGCTGACAAATGGTTTAGCGTCAAAAATTTCAAAGTCATCCATATGCTCTCCTGTTCCAATGAATATGACAGGACTTTTTGTAGCTGCAACACTAACAAGATGAAAAAAAAAATGATCACATTCACTTGCCCAATTGGAAAAGCGAGCAAGATTTCCATATCAACATTTCGAGTACATGACCACTCAGCAACTACAAGAGATACTTACGCGCTAAGAGCACCACCACCCTTGGCATGGCCGTCCATCTTAGTAATAATTACAGCTCCCACTGCAACACTTTGTTTAAATGCTTGAGCTTGTTCAAACGCAGCTTGACCAATACTGCTATCCATAGCAAATATAACAAGATCTGGTTTCTGTAAAGTGAAAAGGCCACGATCATGGCCTCCAACATAATAAACAGTGAAACAGAAGACTTAAAGAAAAGAGAGCAAACCGTTGCTTCAGCAACTTGACGCATTTCTTCAAAGAGAGAAGCTTCTTGTTTATGGCGACCACTGGTGTCAACAATAATAAGATCACAATTTTCTTTCTTGAACCTATCAACTCCCTCAACAGCAATTTTCGCAGGATCGGATTCCGTGTAGCTGCGAAGAATCAAAAATTAGCATAAGCACATTCTGCTATCAAAGTATGCTTTAGCAAATGGTTTTACACAGACACTTCTGTATGGGAGCTAATATCCTTTGGAAATGCAAACACTAAAAAGTCTTACGACCACACAAGAAGAAAGCTGATACTAGAGAAACCTTAACACAAAGAAGGGGATAGACAAGACAAGAACAAGTTCACATAACACAAGAATGGTGTTGATTTGAGTACCTTCCATAGAAGGGGATCTTGGCCTTGGTGGCATTCTGTTTCAGCTGATCGAAAGCACCAGCCCTGAAAGTATCCGCACACACTAGAGCTGGTTTGTACCCTTTCTTCTGATGATAATAAGCATACTTGGTACAAGTTGTGGTTTTTCCAGCACCTACCCATAGTAATCTATATATATAAAGTAGACTTTGCTCATTCCTTGTGCTGCCACCTCAGCATACCAATGTGTGTAATAAGGCCTTAACAAATCGAGTTAGCCCATTTTCGTTCTCGATTATTTCCTTCTTCTGTGTTTCCAAGCCCAGTTCATATTTTCTCTCAGGGCCCAAATATCATTATCCGTTTGCTTTGTTCTCCAAATAAACCCTTTCTGCACGAATGTCTTCTCCACCGTCTTCTGCTGTGCGACCTCAACCTCCCCGTCTTCATGTTTCCTCCCTTCTATCGTTATCGTTTGGTTTACCTCTGAAACCGCCTAATCTGTCCTTCAATGCTTTCTCTTTCAATAGTAGTCCCACTACTTCTCATTCAATTTTGTGTTCCGCTTAATCATTCCTTTAATGTTTTCTCTATCAATAGTAGTCCCACTACTTGTCATTCAATTTCTGGTATTTCAATTCCTATATAACGCCATCTTCTCCAATTTCATTCTTTTTACAATTCCTCCAATATCTGAAATTTCTATTATCTATTATGGATTCTAATGTTCTTTCATTCGCTAATCTGAAGGCCGGACGCCTACACCAACAGATTATAGGGAGGATGCAAAGCATATAAAGTGTTCTGTATGCGCTCCAAAGATAGAATCATATATAGGCTCTAATTTCGAGGGCATATTTGTTTAACTTGCGGGCAGGTTTTGTCGGACAAAGGCTATGACGGAGCAGCAGCAGATATCTGGTCTTGTGGTGTAATTCTATATGTGCTCATGGCTGGTTACTTGCCTTTTGATGAGCCTAATCTCATGACATTATACAAACGTGTAAGTTTTCTCTTCCTCTGCTTCTTCTTACTTACTTTTCCTCAGTACTTTCTTAATCTCATCTTTGGTGTACTTCAGATATGCAAGGCTGAGTTTAGCTGCCCACCATGGTTCTCTCCAGGTGCCAAGAGAGTCATTAAGCGTATTCTCGAACCCAGCCCTGTAACCGTAAGCACCTCTTACATGAATGCATAACTTGAGATGTGTCAACCATAAGATCAAATGGTCTAAAATGTGCAAGAGCTTAACAATACTTCTTTTTTTCTGTCTATATTGCAGAGAATAAGTATTGCAGAGTTACTAGAAGATGAATGGTTCAAGCAAGGATACAAGCCGCCATCATTTGATCAAGATGATGAGGACATCACCATAGATGATGTTGATGCTGCTTTCAGTAACTCCAAGGTAAAAAAAAACCATCCGCGCCATTTTCCCAATATTCTTTGTAGTTCATTTACAGTAAAGCAACTAATACTACTCTGCTGTGCATGTGTTGTTACTATAGGAATGTCTTGTGACAGAGAAGAAGGAGAAACCGGTATCCATGAACGCTTTCGAACTTATCTCTAGCTCAAGAGAGTTCAGTCTTGAAAACTTGTTTGAGAAGCAAGCCGTACGAACTCTTTTTCTACTTACTATTTGTTTCGATTGTCTAATATTATCATATGCATATATGGGGTAGTCTAACTAAAGCTGTTCTTTTATTGGTGTTGCAGCAACTTGTGAAGAGAGAGACGCGGTTTACATCTCAACGATCTGCGAGTGAGATAATGTCGAAAATGGAAGAAACAGCAAAGCCATTAGGCTTCAATGTCGTAAAGACAACTACAAGGTTTGTTTGTTCGTCTTCTTTATTTTGTCTGTGTCAAATTATGTCTTTGTAGCTCCAACATTATAAAACATTTGTTTGATAAAATCGCAGATAAAAATGAAAGGAGACAAAAGTGGTCGTAAAGGTCAGCTCTCCGTAGCTACAGAGGTAAGAAGAAAGATAGGTTTTGGTGATAACAACACTCCGGTTTGGTGAATACTGTTGTTTATCTAACTGTTTTGGTTTGGTCATCGATTTAATAAGTGTTTGAAGTTGCGCCATCGTTGCATGTGGTAGAGCTTAGGAAAACCGGCGGTGATACCCTTGAGTTTCACAAGGTAAATGTTTCAGTTCAATCTTTATCCGGTTCAGATCCGGTTAACACCTCGAGTAATTGGTTTATGTTTGAAATTATTTTTTGCAGTTCTACAAAAACTTCTCATCTAGATTAAAGGATGTAGTCTGGAATACTGATGCAGCCTCTGAAGAACATAAGCAATAAGATATAATAACAAATTGTTTATCAATTCAGATTTTTTTAAAAATTAAAGTCGAACTTGTATAATGAATAATTAGTAAAATTTGGAGTTGGCAAAACTAAAATATATTGCTAACAAAAAGAAGCCGAACTTATTAGAAGTGGGCTTATATGGAGGAGGTATAGATCCATAAGTTAGCCTTAGCCATATGCGATCTTCCTCAAAACTCGGTTTTGGCTTACTTTTATGTTTGACTCAAACGTCCAAGTCAAACAGTTAAATTAGTCAAACGTCCAATAAATGAAAGGGATCGTTGCGTCATAGTCGGGAAGTTCACTAATCGAGTATAGTTGAAACAATGTTGTCACTTTATGGCTACGGTTTTGGCAAGTGGCAACGATTCACACTTCACAATAACACAATACCGATATGGAATACAATGATAACAAAATAAATTAACTGGAAAACAACGTACAAAGTGTGGATCTAGATTTTTTTTTTAAATAATGGATTGGTTAAGAAACTGCAATTCCAAAAGTTATTTTTATGCTTTATAGATATATATTACACACACACACAAATGTTGTATATATAACCAATGATAAGACTATAAATTGTCCATGTCAATGATAAAAACTTAGAAAGAAATTGTGGCGGATAAAAAAGACCTGAAAAAATTGTCGCTACTTTGTTGCTAAATCCATAAACTTTTCAAAACAGATGACTATGATTTGGCAACAGAAACATGTGTAACAGATAAATTGGTTGCGTATTAGCAATTTAACATAATCAATCTATAATAGTCGATATAAAAAGAAAATCAGTAAACATTTTGTCGTGGCGTTGTAATAGATTAGTACTGTGATTTAATATTATCCATTTAAATGGTTTTCAAACAAACACTGTATCATCTACTTTAATCGTTACAAACAAAAATTTAATTTAAGGAGTAATTCATACTTTTTATAGGAGTTAAGCTAAGCCTACACATCTGTTATCATTCAGCGTACTAAGTACTACAGTACTATGCATATGATATTACACGGCCAAAATAAACCCTTTTATCAATATCGTTTTCAATAGACGAAAAGGTTTCTTCCATCTCTATTTCATTTATCACTCCCTCGATTAAGGAATAGTTATCTAATTTGTGTGTTTTTCCTCTAGAGTTGTGTCATCCAAGGTTCGATCAATGTTACCCACCTTGCAAAATTTGAAGACTCGCTGCGTGATGGGGGCCTATATATTATGTTAGACTTTGAAGTCATCATAAGCAACTCATGTTTCAAGCTTACTTCAATATGTTTCATATCAACTACTGTTTTTGAAAAATTTGATGAGTCTTTTGGGATTTTCCCAAAAGAGTTTTTCAGGTTCCGTACTCATGAGTAGTTGATTTCTCTTGCCAACACCAATACTGATCTTCCAAGTCTGTCTTATTTTTAAACCTTTCAATGTTTCCTGCTTCCAATATTAATTAGATCTCTTGAAGCTCAGTTCCATAATCGATAGTCTGTGAGCTCGCTGCTTTTAGATGGGTCAACCTAAAAAAATGTAGACAATATTAAGAGTGGGCGTCTTCAATTTCCTTTGTAGACCAAAAATCACTTCTGTTGTTTTGTCAAGTTAACCAGTTGTCCCCCCTCATGGTTGCGTCTTAACTTTCCCTCTCTGCTCCCTCATTAGATGTCATGGGCCAAGTATGTTCAAGCATGGCATATAGAAATAGAATCACAGAGACCTTGGAGAGGATGTTAGTAGTCCTGTCCCTTGAAAGGTTTGACCCTCTCTGACTTACACCTACTTCCGTGTACGCTGAATACAGTTCTTACATTAACCCTTTTTATTGCTTTTACACTTGTATTTTTTGTTTGGAAGCGGGGAGAAAGTTCGTCTCATTGCTTTTGACGATCACGCAACTTCACTTGAGAAGGTTTTGAGGGAAAAAGAAGGCGGGGCTAACATATTGTTGGCTACTAATTTCAACCCAAAGTTATTTGGAGGTATGTCATATTTAAAATCCCCACAACAATTCAGACTGTTTCCTTTACTGCATCTTAAACTAGGATGTCCACTAACGATAAGCTATTCACCAGGTGAACTTTACCTCAATGCTACTTCTGGGACCAAATTTTATTCAGATTTAGACTTCACAACAACTGCTCAGTTTGCCGATAGGTAGTGATATGTTTTATCCTGTAACGTTTTAAAATACTAATTCACACTAACTTCGACATGTCCCTTAACCATATTTTCGTCCATTAACAAGCAGGCTAAAGGGGAAACAGGAAAAAGACACCAACTATATTGCACCAATCCATGGTATTTCGAAGATTGAACATATATCTACCGACATCTAGATCACGGAAACAAAAGCTCAATCTTATGCAGACAAAAAGGTCTCCTCGATATCAAGAACCCAAATATCTTTACAGTTGCTGGAGAATTTCACGGTCTTGGCAAAGATCAAAGCTTCGTCAGAGACTCTCTACACAGCCGTGGCGTAGCTTTGACCCATGACGTTGTTCTTAACGTAATCGGCACACTGAACCGAAATCGATTCCCACAGGACAAGATTGTTCATCCCCGCCATGATTTTGTAGATCGTACAAGGCAAAGCGATATCTTCTTCACCTGCTTTCTTGTGCATTCTTCACCTGTTTTAAACGTAACGTCTTGCCATCAAAGTAAAATAAGTAATTTTATTTCAAACATGTATAATTTTATTCTATACATATAGCAATTTAGATTTAATAAAACATAACACATACGGCACTATAACACAGCTCAATAACAGTTTATTCTACTGAAATGCAATTTTTTCAAAAGGATAAAAGTAAAGCGTGTACACTATGAAGGTCTGTTGCTGAAAAGATCCTGGGAGAAAAAGAAAGCAACATGCATATATACGGTAGAAAAAAATAAAATTCTTACACATTTTTGAATAAAAACAGTTTCGACACAATACTAACTGTAATTAGTCAAATTATACATATACCCACATTAAAATTTAATTTAGTTTTAACCAAAAAAAAAACAATTTACATATTTTGACAAAATACCAACTCATTCGAATTTTTCTAGACTTTAGTATAACTAATTTTCATATTGAGCAATTTGTTATACAAATAATCCTATTTTAATATTTTATTTTTAAAAAGGAAAATAAATTATACTTAACGCAAAACATATCTGTATTACAAATATCAAACAAAACAACATAAGCAACCAAAATCAAATACAAAAACCAAAAAAATAATAAGCACACCAAAATCCAAAACAAATGCCTCAAAATAATAACTAATCGAATGAAGCAAAGAAATCCGTTGATACGGGATCAAGAGAGAAATCAGTTGGATTTAAAATAGCAAACAGTTTATGAACAATGGTACAATTAATATTCAAAAAAATAGCTTAAATAATCCGGTTCTTTGGTTTTCAGATTCAATGCTTCATCTTCCAAATTCATATATTATATATTACTTCTTACATCATACTATAATATTATTTAAAACAACCACAAGCCAGCGAAGCTCAAAACAACCAAAATATTAACAACATATATAAAACAATCTTCTCAAAAAAAAAAACAACATTGCCATTCTGTAATTATCATTGGCTAATTCATTAAGCTATGAGTCACCAAATTTTACATATCTACCGTTGATTAGATGCAATCTAATGGTCGAAAATCAACACTTACCTAACCCTTCTTCTCTTATTTTATAACATGTCGAAAAATTTAAATTCTATTATTTTCCATCAGGTTTTTAATCTTCGACGCTTGTGTGCCAGATCCAAAAGGTTTAGTTCGTTTTTTCACAATCACTGCCAAAGGAAAAAAGGGTAATACGTTTCTTGACTGTTCCAACTCTTACGATTTCCTCATTTCCCTTTTGCTTCTCTTCTCCTTTTCAGGTTTTGACTCTACAAATCTTATAGTTTCCTTCTTTGTTCAATAGAAATCTCATGTACCAGGTTTATATTTTTTTAACTCTTTTGGTCAATTTATTGTAATAGATCTTCTCTTATCATTTTTAGGTTCTCGATCTTCTCTTTTGGTGAACCGATTTTAAACATATGTAATTTTTTATTGTATTGAGTTTCTTAATTTTGTTAGTATTAAATTTCTTTATTTGATTGTTTTTTAAAAGAAAAACAAAAAAAAAGGAATCATTGCTATCAATACAGAGAGGATTTCAATGGAACCAAAATCTAACAAAAAAACGAAAGTATAAAATAAATATACAATACCAACATAATAGTATATACAACAAAACTGATAATACACTTTAATCCAACTACCGCGCGTAGCGCGGATCCATTACTAGTAATAAATAAATAAAAAATTACGACAGATTTAACTATGAATATACAAAAACTGCAATCTAACTACTCAATAGAAACACCATCAAACCAACCTCACCTTGTAATCCGACAAACAGTACTACGCTAGGTTTGGTCTTTTTGGGAGCAAAGGCAGACTTTCCTGGATCCAGCATCTTGCAGAGTTCACAGAAGATAGCCTGAAAGGGGAATCATGAGCAATTTCCATCGAAATAAGGAAATAGAATTGCATGCAGTAAAAGAACCTGCTCAATGATACGCCGCTTGTTGTGGCCGACGGCTAGATCCTCAAGATTGACGATTTTCTTAATATTGGTCTGCATCTCCTTCACAAGGTGGAAAGAAACATCGGACTGGAGCAGAGCGCGAGTGATCTCGTTCAAGCAATCATTCAGAGCCTTTTCATCGACAATTGTCGCATTTTTCATCTGCTGTATGGCGCCGGTAATCCGACCGCACAGCTCCGCCAACACCATTATTCGCTTATTGTTGATCAGAGATTTTTTTTTCTTTTTTTTTTTGGTTGTTGTTGTTGTCGGATATTGGAAAGATCGAACGAGACGGAAGAAGTTGAGTATCTTACTTAATTTCTTAATCATAAATGTAAATCCCCTTACTAAACAGATTAGGATCAAAACGGTGGGCCTACAGATGGGTCGCATGCCTTAATTATATGGTTATTTAATTGTGTTTTTCCATAAATTTTATTGTCACTCCAATTTATTGGTTGTAGAATTATATAATAAGATGTTATAGGGGTATTGAAGTTGATATTTTAAAGTATTCTAAAGTATTCTTAAAATCTTTTATTATTCAATTGAAGATTTTAAAAAATCTCATGAAATTTTATGTTATTCAACTAAAATTTATATAAAATCCTTTAAAATAATTTAGTTACTCTTGCTATTCAATCAATAGTTTATAAAATCAAATTTAAATATCTTGTTATTCAAAATATCACAATTTTTTTCAGAATGCTACTTTGAATGATTTTAGGAGATTTTTTTTTTTAGTTGAAAAATACTTCTCTCAAAATCATATCCTTTAAGATAGAATTTTGAAGGATTTCATAAAAAAATTGTCTAACCCAAAACTAGAGAGCGAGAAAAGCTCGTTATCTTTTTCTTCTCCACCGTCTCCAATGTCGAGAGGACCAGGTCGTTTAACACATAATGTGGCACAGTTTGCTGATGCTCAGTTCAAGCAACTCTCCACTCTTTATGGACAACAAATCATCGCTGGCTCCAATCAAGCTTGTGTTGTCTCCTTTCACTCTTGCCTTTGACATCGCTGGTTCGGCACCTCGTGGCTTTAGCTACGACTGCTTTGTTGTGCCTTTGTACTGTCTTCGGTCAAGAATTAATTCCGGTTCCTTTGCAACACCCACGTCCATCATAAATTGAGGCAAGGAAAGAGCAGATGTAGGAGGGTTAGGACAAAGTTTTAGCTGACTAACATGAAACACATCATGTATGGTGGTTCCACGTGGTAGAACAAGTTTGTAAGCAACATTTCCTACACGGTCGATCACACGAAAAGGTCCATAGAAGCGAGGTGAGAGCTTTTGAGGTACCTGTTTGGTTTTGAGAGAATTCTGTCTGTAGGGTGGAGTTTGAGATAGACATGATCTCCAATAGTTACTAATTTACTTTCCACATTTGTATCATGAAATTCAATTAGTATAACCTGTTCATAGTTAGTATCACATACGTTTTTTGTTGATCTCCGTCAAGGAGTTGTGTGTCACATTCAAGTTTGTTTCTCTTTGCTTCTATTTTTTTCTCACATTCATATTTGCTTATCTCTCTTTCTCAAGTTTGCCTCTCTCTCTATCACATTTGCTTCTCTTTCTCTCTCTCTCCTTACTCTGTTTTTGTTCTTGTCTAGATAGACAGTCTTTAGAGTTTATGATAGGATACAAGGAGAAGGTTCTGGTGACATGGGCTCAAAGGAGGTGGTCGTAATAAGAAGATCAGCAAGGCCACATAAGCGGAACCAAAAGTACATCGTTTGAATAAGTCTCACGACTTATCCCTTTGTTTAATTGTTCAAATAAGAGAATGAGTCTCCCTTGTTTGTAGGCAACGTTCTCCACTTTTCCCAATTCCTGCATTGTAGGAGTCGATGACTCCACTTTCTGTTTCATTTGCTTCTTGTACTTTGGCTATTTAAATCAATGAAAAACAACAAAAATAGGTAGTCTAAACTACCAATCAAACAGCTGAGTTCTTATTATCTTCTCTTGCTTTCAAGAGTGACTGAAATTAGCTTAAGGGCTATCATTTTGGTATCAGAGCACCTATCCTTCACGACCCCTATATTTTTTTTCATCGCTTTTCCACCCATCAACATTGCTAGAACAACATGAAATTCACAACGATTGGTCGTGACTCTAGAGTCAATGGCCAATAGCAAGGAACAAATCAAGAGTCTGGAAACCAACCTGGGTTTAGTCCGTGAGGAAATACGTGATCTAAGCACCATCATGGAGGAGAAATTTAAAACCATGGGCGACACTTTCCAGCACTAGATGGAGGAATCCCTCAATCGAATGACGGATACAATGCAGACAATGGTCACCAAACCGTGATGGTGGATCTAGAGACTGCCCCCGCAGTACAGATCCATCATTATATGTGCCGGTGCTACGAGGAGAGTACACACTAGCCCCAAATCGGGTATCAAACTGGATTTTCCTAGGTTTAACGGAGGGGATCCAACGGAGTGGATGAGCAAGGCTAAGCAGTATTTTGCCTACCACGAGATGCCGCTCAATGAACGGGTGGTTTTTGCCTCCTACCACCTCACCGAGGAAGCTAACCTTTGGTGGCAAGCCAAGGCAAAGGCAATTGGTCTGCCGGTACATCAGATTTCCTGGAAACGGTTCGAGAGGGAGTTATGGACCCGATTTGGACCCATCGACGGAGAGGACTTTGACGAAGCGCTGTGTCATATCCAACAAAAGGGGTCCTTGCTTGAATTCCAACGGGAGTTTGAGCGACTTCAGAACAAAGTGGAAGGCTAGACCGAGAGAGCACTAGTCGGAGCTTTCATGGGCAGTTCGCACAAATCAATTTCTAGTGGTATACAACTCTTCAAGCCGCGATCGTTACTAGAAATCAGTGATATGGCGAGATGGCGTGACGACCAGTTACAGCAGGAAAAGCGGTGGTCGGGACCACGACCATATCAACCAAAACCACCACAATCACCTAGCCAGCTAGAAGGGCCACCTCTGAACACTGAGAAACAAGTCGCTGCACCAAAACGTCTTGAGTTGGGATGAATTAAAAAAAAAAACGGACTTTGTGGCTCAGTTTCAGCTGCGACGAACGTTACTCTCCCGGCCACAGGTGTAAACAGCCACAACTGTTCATCATAGAAGCAGCAGAGGATAATAATTTGGAGAGCAAGGAGGGTACCGATGGTTCGCCACAACCTGAAATCACCCTTCACGCGTTGAACGGTTGGGACGCTTCCACGACGACCCGTCTCCGTGCCAAAATCAAGAACCAGAACTTGCTTGCCCTTGTGGATAGCGGATCCACGCATAATTTTATCAGTGAGAAAGCTGCGTAAGGAATTAAGCTGAAGGAGACAGCGACGACCCCATTCACAGTTAGCGTGGCGAATGGTTCGCCATTGCAATGTCGCCGTCGGTATGACGATGTCTCAATTCAGTTGGGCAACGCCTCTTTCACGGTCACATTGTATGCCCTTCCTTTGGTGGGCTTAGATTTTGTAATGGGGGTCCAATGGCTAGAGAGTCTTGGGCCTATGTATGTGATTGGAAAGCCCAAACCCTTCAATTCCATTGGCAAGGCAAACACATTCTGCTTAAAGGGCTCTATCCACCAGTGATCCAACAAACTACTCACCACAATGTTGAGAAGGCGCGTCGTCAGGGACAAACCTTATTTGCGATATGTGCGACGGAGCCAACGACGGAGCTGAAGCCGTTGAGCGATGATATTCGTGTGTTGGTAACTGAATTTGAAGATATCTTCCAACGACCACAGGCCTTGCCTCCACCTCGAGCCATCGAACATCGAATCAACCTTAAGGAAGGTACTAATCCCATCAATGTTCGTCCTTATCGTTACACTTATTTTCAAAAGGACGAGATTGAGAAGCAGGTTTCGGACATGCTCCAATCTGGCATCATCCGCCCAAGCTCAAGTCCCTTTTCATCGCTTGTCCTCCTTGATGTGAGCACAGGATCGAAAACGCATCCAGGACGCTCGAGCCAGACCTAGACACCTCTCGGACACTCATATCACCCGCGGGACAACTTGGAGCAAGCATGCCTAGGATCATTCCCGGTACAACCACTCGGACCAAGAACTCATCCAGGACTTCAAGACACAAGATCAACCACTTCGTCCAAGCATTCGTCCAAGAAGACCAAGAGATCGACTCGGCCAAGGCAACCATCGACGAGATGGTCTTCGTCCTTACCCAAGGATGAGGGCGCCAAAGACGTCAGGATCATGACTCGTACTCTTTTTCCTTACTTCGGGGTTTTCCCATGAGGTTTACCGGAGAAGGTTTTAACGAGGCGACGAGTGCTGACGCACAACACCGCGTTTAACCCAAGGATGCATGCAACACCGCGTTTAACATCAATGATGTGCATTCGCACTCAGCCTAAGGACGCAGCCTTTCTTTCTGTCTTTTTTCCTTTAGGCTTTGCGTTTTGAACATTTCTAGATTCTTCCCATGTGAACGTTGGAATAGTGTGACGTGTGTGGACCTTTTTAAACCACGTAGAGGGCGACGTGTTCACCGTCTGTGGAGACGCGTCAAGGGCAACGTGTGCGGACCAAAGCGAGTTCGCATGTCCCTAGTTCCCTTTAAACCCTTACACTATTTAAGCTCCCAAAGCCGCTAGCTTAGGTCCTTTAGACTTAAATATAGAATTAATTTCACAAAGAGAGAATCTTTGTTTCTTGTCTCTCCCTTCTCCTTTCTCGCAAATTAGTCTGGAACTAAGCTTGAAGGAATCCCTAGGAGATTCACGAACAGTGATCTCCTAGTCCGACCGTATCACGAGCCGAGCCATCTCTCGTGAGTCGTCGCATCGATCCACCGTTCCGTCCGCTGCATCCGTACTTCCGTCCGTACGTAGCTTCCCTTCCATCCATCTTGTTGAGAATCGATCGGGTCGAGTTTCTTACCGAGACATTCTCCTATCCGTCCATCCGTTGCGTTCGACCGTCCATCCGAATTACCGTCCGATCATCCGTACGCGACGTCCTATCCATCCGTCCATCATTTCTGGAGATCGCCGAGTCGAGTTTCTTATCGCTCGATCCCCTCTGTCCCATCAAGCCTTGAAGGGAACCGACCAGTTCGGAGACTATACGTCGTTCCGCAACCAGAGATCCGCGTCCGACTGTCCGCAACGACCGTGCGATCATCCGCAGCGATCATCCATCCGCAGCAATTGTCCGTCCGTCCGTAGCAACCGTCCATCCGTATGTCTCCGCAAACGACTGCGACCCGCGCTCACATCATTGGTATCAGAGCTAAAAGTTCTTACAAGGTTGTATCTATTCTTACTTTTCTGTTTTGCATCTTCATAAAAACCCAAAAAAATTGCATCTTTTATCATCCTTTGGATTCATTGTGCTCTAGGTTGTTAGTTTCTATCTTGTTCTCTTGTTGTGTTCTTGTTTGTTCTTGTTTGTGTTCTTGAGTGTTCTTAGTTTGTTTGTGCTAGATCTGTTTTAGGTTGTGTTGCTTTTCGTTTTGTTGTTATAGGGTGTTAGATCAGCTTTTGCTTTTGCCTTGTTGCTCTATTGCGTTTTCAAACCTTTTGCTTGGTAAATTTTTGGGGTAAAAGTCACTTGGTTTCTACCACTTGTTTTTTGCTCTTTAAATCTTAGCCAAAAGCGTTTTGAATTTCAAAAGTGGTCAAAACCACGTTTTTGAAATATTGTGTGGTCTAGGTTTAGTTTCCTTTTGTATGATAGAGGATTAGCCACCTCTAAAGTTCTTTTGGTTAAGGCCACCACATGTGGACGTGGACAGCCATCTTTAAACCTTGTAGTCTATGGGTGAGTTGTCATCTTGGCCTTTAGTGACTACTCTAACCAATCATTGGTTACTTTTTGTTTTTGGCTTTATGTGTTAAAATTGTTTGTCTTGTTCTCTTTTATTAGCGTTAGGATTATATTTAGTTTCCTTTGATCATTTACTTAGTCCTCTCTTCTTTTCTTGATTGCAAGGTACCATTACCGCGTCACCAACCGTAATATAGACAAATTAACTTTTCTTATAAACCTTCTATTTTCAGACCCGCGTAACTATTTCCTTAGCCACCCGTCGTAGAACCGTAAGGGCTCTAATACCAAAGTGAAACAACATACTCATTTTTATGTATAATAATAATAATAATATAATTAATATTTAATTACAGACCAAACAATAACCCAACAACAAACCAACATATCCAACTTCAAATAACATAAACCATCCATTAACATACATAACGGAAACATATAAACCAAAATAACAAATTTAGCACATCAATTCTAAAGTTCCAAATATAGCACCATATTTCCAATTAATTTTTTTAAAATTAAACTCTAAATTCTAAATACAAAACCCTACCCCTTCAAAACTAAATCCTAAATGTAAAATATAGAATCCAAACCTAATTTTTTTAAAATGTGTCAAATAATGTTATTTTGGAAGTTTATGGAGTGTGTACTATAATTGTCCATAAAATTTGTTTTAAAGCTATTATAGGATACTAGGTTAGTACCCACGCTACGCTGCGGGTTTGTTTATATAAATTTTTTTTTATAATTTCTTTTGTTTTGTACTTTTAAATATCATAATTCATAGGGTAATCGTTGTAAACATGTTTTTATAGTTTTGTTTTCTAGAAAAAACTCGCATCTATGCCACATAATCTAGCTTTCAAATCTCATGAGTCTTATGCACCAATGTTCTAGCTTCTTCTAAATCCAAATCTGTAAAACTTCTCAACTGTTTTAGCCTAATCATCAAAAGACTTCAATTTTATCTTAAACACAGTCTTCTCCACAGCTGACTCACTCGAACTACTACCACTATATCCCTGATTCAATCCCGCCATGATCCCACCAGCACCAGGTTTCATAACAACAACGGTTCAGAGTTTTCTGATGGCGACAAGGAAAAAGACTAGAATTTCTACACAGAAAAAGACTGGAATATTAAGGTTCAATTTGGCAGCCAAATCTGAAACATAGCATCAAGTATGAGAGACTCGTAGCCTTCACTTGCTTCAAGCATGGTTGGAGACTATTGTTCTTTTCTTTGGATGACATCCGATTAGGGTTTCGATGTCCTCTTTCTTTCCTCTGGTGTTGAGTGTGCGTTGCTCGTCACCTTCCTCAGTTGCCATACACAGGTTAATTTGAGTTCTTTTACTGTTTTTCTTGGATACCATAATAATTGGGCTGGACCCATAAAAGAAAGCAGAAGGAATGATGTGGAATGGAGAAGAATTATTATTGGACAAAATCTTGAGCTGTATTAATCCTTATAATTTAATTGGCTAACTGTTTTAACTGATGTGTTAACTCCTCCTTCAATTAAAAAGTTGAGGTGTCAACAATAGAGAGAAACACATTCAGTTTTTATTGTATTGTTTTCTCATTTTTAATGATGTTGTTCCTTTTTATAAGAATGTTACATATTATAAGGTAAAACCACATGAAAATTTTATAAGCTATCTCATATTTTATCTCTCTTTTGTTTTGTCATAATGTAACTACGAGGCCAATTGTTTTTAAAAAAATCCATGTGTATAACTTAGAACATATTAGGTATTGTGCATATATATATTCTTCTTTTAGTTTCTTGAGATTATGATATTTGCCTTCTAATTTTCAAGATATCATAAGGAACTTGAGAAAAGATAATGAGCTTATATGATTCTTTATTAATTTAGGATAATGTTAGTATAGGTTTATTTAAAATTAGTCAAGATTTATGCGAAAATGGTTTTATTGTGTCATTTTTTGAAAAATACTCCTTTTAGCTATCCACTTTCAAAAATATCCCTCATCAAATCAGAAAAGTTTATAAAGTTTTATAAGATTTAGAAGGTACTTCTTGATGATTGGAGACTCTCGATCCAAGTTTTTCTTAAGTATAAAAAAGTTTTTATAAGGTTTTACAAGGTATTTTAAAAGGCTTTACCAGGCTTTTTATAAAGTATTTATACGATATTTATAGGATATTTATAAGATTTTTTACATGTCTAAAGATAGTTTGTGTATGTTCTTATAAGGTTACACACTTATTTGAGTTGATCTCAATTTTTAGAAGCACTTTGGAGAAGATTTTTTAAAAGAGGCATTTAAAAAAAAGGGAATGGTATGGGAATTAGGCATTTTTTAAATTTCTCTTTATTATTTGGACATGTAGTAATTTTACTGCATAGAGACTAAAATATATGGATTAAATATATTTAAGATAATATTAGTTTTTCAAATATGAGACGATTTTAGTTTTCAATTTATTTACTTTGATAATTATGTTTTATTAATTTTTTCATTATGTTAATACTAAGTATGATATGAAAATACAATGCACATACTATTTTGATATGAAAATTATAACCTTACTCATTAGGGTTGAGGGCATAGGATTAATTGTCAATTTAATTTTAAAGTAATATACAATTAAATTATATTGTAAGATGAAGTGTTTAACTCTAAATCCAATTTTAAAAGTACAAAATATTTAGAATACTACTTCAAATATGACATATATTTTTTAAACTCATGAATTTTACGGAGACCTAATCTAGAAAACAAATTGGCGACGACGATATAATTCTGATAAATTATTTGTTTCGTATTTATTACATTATGTTTTTCGTTAAACAAACAAATAAAACTAAGACACACAAAAAATAACTTTGTATAGTCATCTCCGTAGTTATTTTCTACTCCTTCCGCCGTTCTCGAACCTGGAGGGAAGTTTTTCCGTCCATCATTACACAACCATTTTTTCGATTGGTTTTTACCTTTAATGACATTTTCTGATTTTTCTTATATATATATATATATATATTATATTTGTGATGTAAGCAAATAAAGTAATCTGACGTAAAAAGAACATGTCATTAGACAAGATAATATATTATTTGTACAATACAGGTGCATATCCAATGCTGTTTTTAAAATTATATGTAGTAATTAGTAAATGATCCAATATAAATACAAATTTTCGATATTTTGAATGAGCATTACTAGGTTCAGTGACAAGACTCAAAATATCTTTATAAAAAGATAATACTCAAAATATAAAACCAGTGATGCAAAACTTAAAATAGTTGTCTGCTTACGCATATGCGATCAAATTGATTAGACGAGCACGGAGCACCTATAGAACATTGACATCCCATATAATTTACATCCTTATTAATTCGAATTCAGATTAATCAATAAATAAATGTTAAAAGAGAAAATAGTGGGCTGGTTCATAATGAGTTAGGCCTTAAACCCACTGAAAAAACAGCGTCGTTTGACAGTTATTGATACGGCGTCGTGTTGCTGACCACTCCTTGGTTCGTCGCTGGTTTCACTCTCTCTCTCTCTCTCGTCTCGTCCCAAGAGTCGAAAAGTACAATCGAGAACGCAAGTGTCGAAGCTTTAAAAACCCTAAATCCCCAAATCGGAAACTGAGATTGAGATTCCGATTCGATTCGCAGATGTCGTCTTCTTCACCAAGTGGAAGCGGTGGCGATTTGACAGAGAGAAGAGGGATTCCTGCCGCCAAATTCATCCAAGATGTGGAGACTTATCTCTCTCAGTCTGGCCTCGATCCTAACTCTGCTCTCGCCTTTCATCAAGAAAGGTTTCCCCTTTTCATATTCTCTCTCACTCTCGATTCTCATTTTCACTCTTTAAGTCTATACATTTATCTGGGCATGTTGTTCTTTCGTAGCTCATATCCAAAAAACTCCTGATCTAGTTTTTACTTCAACGCTCATATTAGTGATTTTGTTTTCTTTGATTTTAGGCTTCAGCAATATAAAGTTGTTGAGATGAAGCTTCTTGCTCAGCAAAGGGATCTTCAGGTCCACTTCTCCTTTTATTTGTTGTCTCTAGCTTTTGAGGTGGATCCTTAATGTGTGATAATGTCTTACAGTAGTGATAGAATCTTGCAGGCTAAAATCCCAGATATTGAAAAGTGTTTAGAGGTTGTTGCCACTTTGGAAGCTAGGAAGGGTACTGGTGAGGTTCGTCGTTTTTTCATTTCTAGTCTTTCTTCACTGGCTTTTTTGCATATATGCTACGTTTTAGTTGTGATGTTGTGATCAGTGTCTTGCTGCTATTTTTGAGATGGATGGTGACCAAATATAAGTGTACTAACATTGTTATTTGAAATTGGATATTCTATAAGGTTGAAATTTGTTGTGCTTTGATTTCTTACCAATGTTAGAATGCCAACTTTGTATCCATGTGAAGATTTGTTTCTTTTCTTGTGTGAGTTAGGCTTACTTTAAAACATTTCCTTAGAACCTCATAAGCCTTATTGCATTTGAAAGTCTGTTTTTTGAAGATCAAGGTTGATTGGTTACAAAGAATATGTCTATTATCTCCAATCAGCTTTATTCTTCCTATTGGCCCTTAAATTATTGTCTTATAGTCGTGTTTGATGGTGACAGCAGAACATGTTGTGTCGAGGAACATAGTTCTAGCTTTGCTGGAAGTATCACTGACACAGATTGTAATGGGCACAATTTTTTCATCTTTTTTAGATTGAAGTTGCTTTTGATGTACAAACTTACTGTTGATTCTTGTGTTCTTCATCAATGTTTACTCACATGGAATTCTTCTTACAATGTAGGCGCTTTTAGCCGATTTTGAGGTCTCTGAAGGAATATATTCACGGGCCTGCATTGAAGACACAGACTCAGTGTGTTTGTGGTTGGGAGCTAATGTCATGCTAGAATATTCCTGTGAAGAGGTCCATTACCCTGAAAACATATTCTCTTCGAGTTTTAAGTCTTCTAGCACCTGGGACCATAGAATAAGTTCTTTTAATCTTTGTTCTTCCAATAGGCTACTGCTCTTCTGAAAAACAATCTGGAAAATGCTAAAGCCAGCCTGGAGGTTCTTGTAGCTGATTTACAGTTCTTGAGGGATCAAGTCACAGTTACTCAGGTACACAGATCCTTGTAAATTTATCTCATTTCAGCTGAGTCAGCGCCTAATTTCGTGAGAAATAAGTAGGGGCCTGCTTTTTAGTTTACATAACTCTAAATTTGCAGGCAACCCAAATTTGCAATTTAGGCAACCCGCAACCCGTAAAATCTTATCAATGTAGATGCTTTCAAAGATTGTGTAAATAGTAGTTTTATCTTTCTTGACTATGAGACTTTGTAATGGACAGGTAACTATTGCACGTGTTTATAACTGGGATGTTCATCAAAGGAGGGTTAAACAAGTTACCCCTACTGCTATTGCTGCTGCAGACTCATGAACCACAGAGCCAAATTGTAATCGTGTGGGATTAAACGAGGTGATATGATTATTGGAATACCTTTTGCCCCAACCGGTTGTTTGTAAACTCTTAAGCTTTGCTATCTTGATGAAATTTTGTTGCTGCGACAAACCTATGAATAGAACATTAGCATTGTTATCGTTTGTCTTCCGTGTTTCGCTACATATCTGTCGAGTTTTGAGAACAGCTTTTGTCTTCCGCGATTGAAGTACTTACTACTTGTTTAAGGATGTGACAGATATATCAAAGTATATGTAGAATCTGGTGGTCTTGATAGATATGTTTCTAGAAGTAAAAGAATGAGGAATACCAAAAAGTCAAGTTGTGTCGTTTTCTCAAAATTGTGTCAAGTTTTTAGGTTCAATATTGGTGCCGGCTTATGCTTTTGTTAGCAAAAAGTGGAAATGAGAAACAAAATCGTGTTCAAATCGAACCTTTTTATTTATTTGTTATTATTTTTTCTCATTAGTGCATATGCATTTGAAGGAATAAGATTCATTTTCTGAATAATAACATCTTTCCTGTCACTGATATGACGTTTTATAGTAAATAGTTTGGGACATTATATAATAAATAGCAAATATAATTCCTATTTTAATGATTTGGTCATCCATTTAGGTTGTGATTTTTATTAATGTTCTGTAAAAAAACCTGACTTATCAAGTTAAGAGTATTTTATGAACATTTTGAGTTTTTTCGTCGTTTCCATATTAAGAATATTACGAGAAACAAACAAACGTAATAAATAAAGAAAATGTAAATGGAGAAAAGTTTTTGTTGATGGTTAGGGCATGAGTTGACCCTTTGAAAATTGACCTCTATCTCAATTATTGACTTTCATTTCTTCTTTTCTCTTTTCACAATTTAATCTAATTTCTTTGTTTTCTACTCCATACATATACTTCATCTTGGCCTCATTTAAACTACACTCTTTAATTATGCCGATAATTTCTATTACACTAGAGTCTATATATTATATATTGTACATTATAAATCCCAAAAGCATTATTCTTCTTAGGATGATGATTATGCTCGACTTTCGACGATCCTGAAATAGTTTGGTGTCTGGTTACAGTTAGAAATAAAATAGTTTGGGAATACATGGTATCTTATTTTTAGATTTAGGTTATATACATGTCGATAATGACATGTAAATGCATTTATAGCTCTCCCACAAAAGACATAATTTGGTCTAACAACTTTAATGTATTGAGCAAAAGGTTTTTACCTATGGTTCCATATTACAGATCAATCCTACTACACTAATACAACACTACAATGGAAGTGTGTTGAATCAAGAAAATAATTTTTATGGATTCTGTCATTTCGCTAAGTCGTACTAAATAACGAGCTAATGAATTTCCTTATTTTTGCCACTGAATTTCCCATTCAAATTCATCGTAAGACTCATAACGATCAACTTTACAAAGATCCCATGATATTCCGGATGCGCATAGCATTGGTCCGGATAAACCCCAATTTATTGCTTCTTCCCCACTAACAATCCCATATACGGACATGAAATTTCAACTCTCTTTACAATTCAAAGAAATACTAGTATTTTTGGGGATGTTTTTCCTATCTTTTTCAACTTTGGATGCATTAGACGTATTAAGGATTCGAATTGACTCAAGTTGACTTTCTTATAGACTTATACGATACTATCATAAATGTTTAATATAAATATATCGCTATACATAAGATCGGGACGATAGCATCATTCGTAATGGTTAAGAGTTAGGAGTTGCTCAATTTAGATAAATCAAAACCAATTCAATCCAAAAGAAAATCTAGATAGGAATTGAACGATGCTATGAGAAAGTGGTTATTTATTTGATTTGGATAAGAATTATTTTTTTTATCTATCAGTAAAAGGTGAATCAAATTAATTATTTATGTGACCATATAAGTATTTTGTAATGTTTAAGAAAGTGGTTATTTGATTTGGATAAGAATTATTTTTTTATCTGTCAGTAAAAGGTGAATCAAATTTAATTATTTATGTGACCATATAAGTATTTTGTAATTTCTTAAACATCAAATCGAACTAGAACATCTTCTGTTCCGAATCATATAAAGATGTTTATAAGTTTATAACCTACAAATAAAAGTTGTAAATATTTAAATGTCTTAAGTACGTATGTAAAAACATATAAATATTTAGTATAGAAAGTCTAAAAAAAAATGAAAATAGAATTGTAGATAAACATCGTAATCGAAAAGAACAGTGAAAAAAAAGAAGAGAGAAGCGTACACGGAAAACGAGGGGGATTTTGGAGAGAAGCAAAGCAATGCAAGTGAGCAGCTGTCTGTCCCCTTCTCAGACTTATTAAAGTGTTTTTGTCTCTTTGTGTCTGGTCTGAAATAACGCGTTTTAGGGTTTTGCGTTACAAATATTATTATTCCATTCTAATCAAATCAAACTTTACTCATCTGTTGACTTTGACCTTTTCTTTTCTTCTTGTAATCTTCTTGGAGCAAATTAAAAAAAAAAAGTTTTGGTTTTGTAAATAAAAATTATAAAACTCACCTATGCCGCAATCATCGGTAGATGTTCTCACTTGACATCTGATTTCCTAAGTCAACAGGTTGTTTTTCCCGCGCTCCTGCATTTTACTCAGATCGAATCTTCACCTTTATTCTTCATTTTTTAAGTTTAATTTACACTAATCGATTAGAGATACAATATGTTTTCTTTTCATTATCTTTATAACCACATCTACACTGCTAGCTAGTATATCATTTAGATATAGCTGAGATCTACCAAATTCATATACAAAACATCACCTTTTGTTTCTTTAAAGATAAGATGGATTAGTGCGAAGAAAACTTGTTTTTTTTCTTTCTTCCAATTTATGTGTTAATTTGGATTAGGTTTGGTTGTTAGTTTCTTTTAAGACGTAGCTTTGACCACGCTACTAATATATTTTTTTCCACTAATCATATTGTGAATTTCTTCGGTCTCTATATCTTAATTTGCTCCGATGCCATCAATCGTATATATATCCTTACAAATCTATAAAGCAACTACTTTAGAATATACACAACGGACTTCAAAGTCAAGGAATACATTTTACATATGGACCTTACAATTACACAAACGAACACATGGCTCATTTGGCTTGGACCGACGATAGCTAACTCTTTTGTCCTTTATTCCTTTCAGCATTGACAAGTGACATGACTATCTTTTTCAAAACTTTACAAATTTAATTTATAGCATTTGAGTTTTGAAATTGTATTATGGTCAAAGGATATTATATCAATATATAGATAAGTCAGCTCGACATTATTTCCAACTATATATATTGTGGATGGTTGGTTCGAATTGCTGTCCTAGATTTTAATACCGAATAATTTTTGTTATATAGGCGTATTTGTTGTAATTAGAGGTTTCTGTCTATTAAATCAAAACACTATATATTGGTGAATTTTATCGTGGATTAACCTTTCATTGTCCAAATTTCTACAGTCGATCCTTACCACCCCTTATACAGTTATACTTAATACTGATCGATGTGATTATTAGATTATTAGAACATGCATACTTTACCAATAGACCAAAAAGTTTTAGTCTATTTGAACTCCCATAGGGGAAGGCAGTTCAGAGGGTTCAACCACCTTTTGTGGGATTGGGAATAAACCTACAATATTAGGGTTGAACATTAATTATGCCACCACCTTCTCCTGAATTTATTCATTTTAAATTTTTACTATCAAGCTCGAAGAAATTGTAGTTGTACAATTGTTACTATCTATTGATATGAAATTTTATTTTCAGCTGGAATGCTAAAATTTTTGTATGAAGAATTAAAATGTGAAATGAAACTGCAAGAAAATAACACCTACATAGTGATCACTTGCAGTCACTCGAGTGTAAAGCTTGATTGAACAATTGATGGTCAAGACCTTTGACTTTTGACCATTTCTTCTTCACCCATAAATGAAATATATATACATTTTCTTAGATCTGGTCTCGTGAACTTTAGCAGTTAACTAGCTATGATCCTGTGGTCAATCATACCCATTGTCTTTATTTTTTTAAGCTTTGAAAGCAATATTTTCTATTCGCGGTAATATAATAAATCTAGTAATCTACAAAACTTAACAAACCCCGATCTCATCCATGTCCCATGTGCACACACATGAATACGACATACATGCTACATATCTAGCATATATATAAAATATATAGTTTTGGAAAGTGAGATTAAAGTCAGTACGTATGGCACTAAAATAGTATGTTTTTCAAATAACATTCTGAAGTATTAATTAGTCTATTAGACCCTTTTATTCTAACTAATCGCACTACACTTGCATGTGTGTGTGAACGATAATTATGTTATTTGTGAAGATGCAATTCCCTGTCTAATTTGTATAGTATATTTCCTAGTGAAAAAGAAAAGAATATTATTATTATAGACAATATTGTATATTTGTTGCAGGATACGAAATGGAGTCGTTGGATACACAGATGTTGATAAGTGTGTACAAAATAGATATATTATAAAACAGGACCGAGTGGTTTACAAGTATTGTATAATTTGTATTCGCAATTTGGCTATATATTTCGAATTGCTTTATTTTCTTAATCAAAACGTAAGAAAAGGGGGTGTGTGGACGTACGTCCTTAGTTTGCGGCTACTAAACTTTTAACGAGTGGACCATGTCAAACCAGTTCTTATATCAATGGGATTTGGTTTCCATCATTATTAATTTATTACTGTATGTATCACCTCGATACGGTACATCACTCAATATACCTGTTGAAGGTTTCTGATTCAATTCCTGATTTGATCTTGGTTAGACGTAACCGGCATTGAGAAGAGTTGAATTGGGTGGTTATCTCCGGTTTGGAGAATTTTGACTAAACCATAAAGAAGAAGTTAAATTGCGAAGCTTCTATTTGCAGTGGAGGGTTCGTTGATATATTGAAACGCTGAGTTTCACTTTTCTTTTAAGCTTCTTCTTCTTTTATCTTTGTTCGAGAGTTTGTTATCGTTAGAGAGAGACTTAGAGAGAGAAACCACCATTGTTGTAAGCTTGAGCTAGAGCTGAGATTCATCTTGCTTGATAGTGAATTTGCCGGATTGATTCGGTTCCGGATGTAGGCTTGATCACACCGATCTTGCTGAACCGGGTTAACAATCGTGTGTCTTGTGTTCTTGATTACTTTATCTTCATTCTTTGATTTCATATCGATTCCGATAGAGAGAGTGATTCGTGAGATTTGTGAGGTCGATTCATATTGTTCTTGGTTCAAATCGTAACAAAGTGGTATCAGAGCGAGGTTCGCTTGTAAAACTCAATCGATCGATGGCAACAACTACGAGAGTTGAGATCAAGGTGTTCAACGGGGATAGCGATTTCTCGCTATGGAAGATCAGAGTACTAGCGCAGCTTGGGGATCTTGGTTTAAAAGGAATCCTCACTGATTTCACTCTGACGAAGACTGTTCCAGTAACTAAGGATGAGGAAAAGAAAGTTTCTTCAGAGGAATCATCAGAGTCTTCATCATCTCAGATTAAGGAGGTACGAGATCCAGTCAAGATCGATCAATCTCAGCAAGCTTTGACCATTATCATTAATCATGTTGGAGATAAGGTACTTAGAAAGATTAATCACTGTGAGACAGCAGCTAAGATGTGGTCATTATTGAATATGCAGTTGTATATGGAAACCTCTCTACCAAATCGAATTTATGTGCAGTTGAACTTCTATTCGTTTAAGATGGCTGAGGCTCAGACTATCGATCAAAACGTTGATGACTTCTTAAAGATTGTTGCTGAACTTGGTAGCTTGGAGATACAGGTTTCAGAGGAAGTGCAAGCTATATTGCTGTTAAATTCTTTACCAGCTAGTTACGCACAACTCAAGCATACTCTCAAGTACGGTAACAAGAGTTTGTCAGTTCAAGATGTTGTTTCTTCAGCTAAATCCTTAGAACGAGAGCTGGCAGAGTCAAAGGAGTCAGTAAGGTCTACATCTGCTGCTTTGTACACAACTGAAAGGGGAAGACCTCAGCAGAGAAGTCAGCAGAGTGGTTTTACAAGTAAAAGTCAAAGTCGATCAGGCTCAAGATCGAAGGTTACCTGTTGGTTCTGTAAGAAGACTGGACACCTGAAGAAAGACTGTTATGCTAGGAAAAGAAAAATGGAGAATGAGGGCCAGAACGAAGCATGAGTTATTACAGAGAAACTGGTATTTTCAGAAGCTTTGAGTGTTAACAATCAATTGATTAAAGATCTGTGGATTCTTGATTCTGGGTGTACATCTCATATGACATCTAGAAGGGATTGGTTCAGTAGTTTTGATGAGAATGGTGGAACAACTATTTTACTTGGAGATAATCATTCAGTGGAGTCTCAAGGTCAAGGTTCTATACGGATTGAAGCTAATGGCGGGTCAATCAAGGTTTTGAACAATGTCAAGTATGTTCCAAATCTGAGAAGGAACCTTATTTCTACGGGTACTCTTGACAAGCTTGGGTATAAGCATGAAGGTGGAGATGGGAAGGTGAGGTATTATAAGCACAATATAACTGCCTTGTCTGGAAAACTGCAAAATGGTTTGTACATCTTTGAAGGTAAGACCGTTATCAGTGAGAATTGTAATGCAGAGGGTAAAACAGATAGTACAGTGTTATGGCACAATAGGCTTGGTCATATGAGCCTTAACAACATGAAGATACTGACTGGTAAGGGGTTATTATAGAAGAAGGATATTAAGGATTTGGCATTTTGTGAGCACTGTGTTATGGGAAAATCGAAGAAACTAAGCTTTAATGTTGGTAGACATACTACTGAAGATGTGTTGGGATATGTTCACGCTGATCTATGGAGCTCACCGAATGTCACTCCGTCACTTTCAGGAAAACAATATTTCTTATCAATTATAGATGATAAGACCAGAAAGGTATGGCTTATGTTTCTTAAGACTAAAGACGAAACATTTGATCGATTCTGTGAGTGGAAGGAGCTGATTGAGAATCAAGTTGGTAAGAAGGTAAAAATTCTTAGAACCGATAATGGTTTAGATTTCTGTAACTCTAAGTTTGATGAGTTTTGTAAGAAGAATGGTATTGAAAGACATAGGACTTGTACCTATACTCAAGAACAAAATGGAGTAGCTGAAAGAATGAATAGAACTCTTATGGAGAAAGTCCGATGCTTGTTGAATGAATCAGGTCTGGAAGAAAGGTTTTGGGCTGAGGCTGCATCTACTGCTGCATATCTGATAAATCAATCACCTGCATCAGCGATAGATCATAATGTACCTGAAGAGTTGTGGTTAAATAGAAAACCTGGATATAAGCATTTAAGAAGGTTTGGATCAATTGTCTATGTACATCAAGATCAAGGGAAGCTTAAATCAAGAGCTTTAAAAGGAGTGTTTCTGGGCTATCCTCAAGGAACTAAGGGATATAAAGTTTGGTTGCTTTAAGAGTTGAAATGTGTGATCAGTCGGAATATTGTGTTTCACGAAGAGATGATGTACAAGGGGCTGACAGGTAAGATTCAGGATGAAAAGTCAACTGAGGCTAATGGATGGTGATAAGGTGTTACTTGAGTTCGGTAAGCTAGGATTGGAACAAGGAGAAAGTTCAAGTTCAGGTGGAGCTAATATCGGAGAAGTAAGTGACTCATAAACAGAGTATTTTGAGCCTGAGGAACAAGCTCCTACGCCTATTGCAAGTTTAAAGCATTATCAGTTGGCAAGAGATAGAGTAAGAAGGGAGATTAAAGCTCCTTCCAAGTTATCAGATTATTCACAGTTTGCTTTTGCATTAATAACTGCAGAAGATGTAGTTTGTGAAGACCCTAAATGCTATCATGAAGCTGTTTCAGACAAGTACAGTAAAGAGTGGGGTGCAGGAATGTCTGATGAGATGAGTTCTTTGAAGAGAAATGGAACTTGGGAAGTTGTCGATAGACCTGAGAACGAAAAGATTATTGACTGTAGATGGCTTTACAAGAAGAAGCCTGGTATTCCTGGTGTAGATCCTGAAAGATATAAAGCTAGGTTAGTAGCAAGAGGTTTTACACAAAGAGAAGGAATCGATTATCAGGAAGTGTTTGCACCAGTGGTGAAACACATATCCATCAGAGTCTTAATGTCATTAGTTGTTAAAGACAACCTTGAGCTGGAGCAGATGGATGTTAAAACAGCTTTCCTTCATGGAGAGCTTGATCAACCATTGTATATGGAACAACCTGAGGGTTTTGAGGAGAATCCAGGTAAAGATCAAGTTTGTTTGCTGAAGAAATCTTACTTAAGCAGGCACCTAGACAATGGAACAAGAAGTTTAATGCTTTTATGATCAAACAAGAGTTCATCAGAAGTGACTATGATCAGTGTGTATATGTTAAAGAGGTATGTCTTGGAGAAATTGTCTACTTACTATTATATGTAGATGACATGTTGCTTGCTGCTAAGAGTATGACTGAGGTAAATAAACTCAAGGAATGTTTGAGTAGAGAATTTGAAATGAAGGATATGGGTGCAGCAAGTAGAATCCTAGGGATTGATATAACTCGAAACAGGGATAAAGGAACTCTGACCTTGTCTCAATCTGGTTATTTGGAGAAGGTGTTAGAAAGGTTTAATATGAGTAAAGCTCATGCTGTGGAGACTCCAATTGGGGCACATTTTAACCTGAAGGCTGTTAAGAATGAAAGTGAGTGTTTATCTGATAAAACTCCATATGCAAGTGCAGTTGGCAGTGTGATGTATGCCATGGTGGGTACTAGACCTGATATCGCTCATGCGGTTGGTTTGGTGAGTAGGTTTATGAGTAAACCCAGTCGTGTTCACTGGGAAGCAGTTAAATGGTTGCTGAGATATTTGAGAGGAGCTAGTGATCTGAGTCTGACATTTACTGGGAAATGATCTGAAGATAGAAGGTTTTGCGGATTCAGATTATGCAGGTGATCTGGTTCGAAAGAGGTCAACTGGTGGTTATGTGTTTACAGTTGGAGGAAACACTGTAAGTTGGAAATCGGGTTTACAGGCTGTTTTTGCATTGTCAACAACTGAAGCTGAGTATATGGCTCTTACTGAGGCTGTGAAAGAAGCTCTGTGGCTGAAAGGATTGCTTAAAGATATGGGTTACAGTCAAGAGAAAGTCACAGTTTGGAGTGATTCACAGTCAGCAATATGCTTATCAAAGAACAACACTTTTCACGAGAGGACAAAGCATATTGGTGTGAAGTACAACTTCATCAGAGACATTATAGAATCTGGGGAGGTTGATGTTCAGAAGATTCACACTTCAGTGAATCCTGCAGACATGCTTACAAAAGGTATTCCTGTGCAAAAGCTTTTCTAAAGTTGCTCAAGTTCGAGTAAGATGTAATATCATCGTTGCTGAAGGTTAAATCCAAGTTAGTGCAAGTTCATTGAGCAAGAGAGGAATCAAATCAAGGTGGAGTGTTGAAGGTTTCTGATTCAATTCCTGATTTGATCTTGGTTAGATGTAACCGACATTGAGAAGAGTTGAATTGGGTGGTTGGTTTGGAGGATTGTGACTAAACCATAAAGAAGAAGTTAAATTGCAAAGCTTCTATCTGCAGTGGGNCCATCATTATTAATTTATTACTGTATGTATCACCTCGATACGGTACATCACTCAATATACCTGTTGAAGGTTTCTGATTCAATTCCTGATTTGATCTTGGTTAGACGTAACCGGCATTGAGAAGAGTTGAATTGGGTGGTTATCTCCGGTTTGGAGAATTTTGACTAAACCATAAAGAAGAAGTTAAATTGCGAAGCTTCTATTTGCAGTGGAGGGTTCGTTGATATATTGAAACGTTGAGTTTCACTTTTCTTTTAAGCTTCTTCTTCTTTTATCTCTGTTCGAGAGTTTGTTATCGTTAGAGAGAGACTTAGAGAGAAAAACCACCATTGTTGTAAGCTCGAGCTAGAGCTGAGATTCATCTTGCTTGATAGTGAATTTGCCGGATTGATTCGGCTCCGGATGTAGGCTTGATCACACCGATCTTGCTGAATCGGGTTAACAATCGTGTGTCTTGTGTTCTTGTTTACTTTATCTTCATTCTTTGATTTCATATCGATTCCGATTAAGAGAGTGATTCGTGAGATTTGTGATGTCGATTCATATTGTTCTTGGTTCAAATCGTAACAATACCTTTTCGTACAGAAAACATCAGTGCACGCGTCTACACACAGAACCTCACAAGTACGTTTGGTACGTACGCGTGAGACGCTAAAATGTACATTTTTTATATTCATGGTAATTATTAGCAACTTTGAGGTTTAATAATAGTACGTATGCGTGAAAAAACTAAAATATACATTTTGACTAGGGTCGATGATGACAAAACTTTTTATATTATTATAAGTAATATGCAATTGTGTTTTTCCTTTTTTCTAAAGTTAAGAAGTATTAGCAATTCTGAGAATTCGTACGAATATGTGTGAAAAACTGAAATGTACATTTAATTGAATCGATATATAGTAACTAAGCAAAATCATAAACTCATTACGGGTACTATATGTCTATATCCGGACCAAGATCAAAGAGTCCCATTGGCCACTCTACCACCATACGTAGGTTCGATCATAACTTTTGTTTTAAGTGGTAAGTATTATGGCAACGTAGCATTTTTATAATTTATTGGTTAAAAAAGCAAAGTAGCATTTGATTACGCGTTTTCGTATTTTTCACCACATTTTAAAGATCTACTAATTAATTGATAATTTATACTGATGGTCCAATATCTCTTTGTTGTTTTTTGTTCTGATGGTCCATTTCCAATATCATCCATGCATTGACCTGTGAAGTTAAATAAAAGAAACAAAAAGTAACGTGTCTAGTGAAAAAATAAAAAAGGAGAATGGCTTGAGTTGGAAGCAACCGACATGAAGGGAAGGGAAAATAATAAAAACAGCTAATAACGCGTTATAACCACATGTGCTTATGACAACCTTCTCAATCCTTTGTGAAGTTTTGGCCGTTTGATCAGACCATATGTCATATTTAACAGCTGCTTGATATACGAATTTTTACAGTGTTTAAACTTTTGGGTCGGACCGGGTCCGGTAGGTCCATGATCTTGACACTCCATTCTCCTCAGACACAAAAAGTTATGTTCTGGGAAAAGCGTGTAACCCCCACCTTGCAACAAAAGTTTTCCTGATATTGTAACGAAGGAAACAAACCTGAAAATAAAATAACACTTTCCCAACCTTTAAAAGAGGTAATAGAAAGTAGTAAAATATAAACCGGTAAATGTTGTATAGCACTTTACTTTGTTACGGTTTAATTAGTTAACCGATTTATCGATCTGGTGAGTAACATAGAAGATTAGAAATGGTACGTACACCTTTTACCACAACGATAACTCGATAAATGAGGGGTGGACAGGGAGCAAATATCCTGAATCTTTGTGGTCTTTGTGATCCAATTCGTCTCGTATGAAATAAGTATTTATTTTTTCGTATTTACTTTCTTAGTAACTGGATACGCTTAGTAGATATTTAAAAAAATGTACAAAATCAAAATTTGATTAAAATGATAATGTTTGAAAATGATATTTAATATTTCTTTAATTGAGTAGTTAAAAAATTATAATTTATAATTTGTCCAAAAGAAAAGAGTGAAAATATTAAGTTAGAAATATATAAAATATATAAAAGGGTAAAATTATGATACTTATGATTTGCTTCGTTTCGATAAGTAACGATATTTAGTAGTATTTAATTTATTGTTCCGGACATTCAAAGTTTTCGAATCATATAAATATATAACGAATTGAAGCGAATTGAAGCGGATATCTAAGAAATGATGGGTGGAGGCGTGGAGCAATAAATAGTTAACGGGATTTTTTATGACCGATGACTTGTCGGAGAAGAAGCAAACTCTCTCTCTCCTGACGTATGCTTTGTGTCACCTTTATTTTCGAAGCTTCTTTCTTACGCGTTATTCCTTTATTTTAAAAAATTTTACTTTCTTGCTTTTTACTGTTTCTCATTTTGTTTATTCATCAGCTAAATATTTTTAATCAAGCAACTTCTAAATTTCTTTGTCTCTTTCTGTTCGTTTTATCTTTCCCTCAGAGCATTTTTTTTTTCTCATCTTATACGTGAAAGTATGTGCCTCTAATAAAATTTCCTTATTGAAAATGCCGATATCTTAGTATGTACTGTATCATCATGGGAATATAGTTAAGTAATCAAGAAAAATGTACTCTCTTCATTGGTAAATGCGTTCAAATAATTTAAGAAAGGTTTATAAACTACGTGTTTAATTATCATAGTTATTGTAGTGATTACTTTAATCATAGTTGGTCCCTGCCATATTAATCTTTTAATAATTTTCACAAAAAGAAATTGAACAGAGAAATAAACTATTGCAACTAAACTATTGCAACTGTAATATGAAAAGAATCGGCGACAAGACGTCCAAGTCAAAATAGAATTAGGCTGAAATGTAAACAATTTTACGTCAGGAGAGGATCACAAAAAAAGTTGCTTTCCCGTTAAAAAAAAAAAAAACAATTACTTATATTGGAAAGTTAAAAAATCAAACAAAGGCCGCGAGAGATGAGGCAGCAGAAGAGCAGAAGAGAAGAAGAAGACCCACACCTTTTCGTTTCCTACGTGTCTGCCCTTACGCGCCTCTCCTCGTATCCCTTTGGTCATCACGTCGACCTTTTTTGTTACCGATTTTATTTATTTGTAGTACAATACAATACAATACAAACTACGCGTAAATACAAGAGTCTTTTTGCTAAAAGATTATTTGAGTCAAAGACTCAAAGTCTAGTTTAAAGTTGATACGAAATTCTTTAAACATATATATATATATATATAATTATATATAATTTGAGAGGTGACTACAATAATTTCCTAGGATTTAAATTCTTTTTTCCTTTGCATTTAGTTTGTCATATTTTTTCTCCACTAAAATGTCTTTAATATCTAATCAGCTGACATGTTAAGACGTTATGGCTTACACAGTTACACTACATTCTAAAAATTTAGGAGATGCTATTGTTTGTCAGTTTCCTCAACTATAATTTGGTTTGGTGTGTTGTTTACGAATCACGATCTAGTAACAGTAATATTTTGTTTGTCTATTTTTTTTATATACTATTTACCTATATGGTTTTGTGATAGATTCCCATATACTCTTGCAGATTAAGAAGTCTTTATTTTTAACAAGTTCAACCAATCAGAAACAATACTACATAATATAAAATACTAAACTAATCTAAAAGTTGCATTGAAATTTGAAAGCATCCTATATTATGAAACAACAAACTTCTCCAAAACATCTTATATTTTGAAACGGAAGGAGTATATGATGTCCATCAATGGTGTGTTTTTGAATTTCGCCTATACAAATTATAAATGATACAAAATGTAAATATTATTGGAATTTGATGAATATATATATATATATATATATATTAGAAATCTGGTCAAACGGTAAACCGTCCGTAGCTTATGTCACAGTAATCATTTAGAAAGAGATAGTAATTCTTCTGTTTTCACGCTCATAGTACTAAAAATGAAATGTAACGAGCCCGAATTATATTTTGACTAGAAGAAATGAAACCAAGTATAACAAATGAGAGACCAAAATTGTAACTATGCCGTTTGGGGACACGACACAATGTGGGAATAAAGAAAAAAAAAAAGAAACAGAAATGAAGGGACAAAAATTAAATGCCCGGCAGAAGACGGCACCGTCTTGATCCATTCACAACCGTACGCCACACCCATCACCGGCGTTTACCGGTGTGCAGTGTTTTTAAAAAAATTTCTCCTTTCTATTATATTTTAATTCCATTTTTTTTTTTTTTTTAATATTCCTTTGCCCGCGTAAATGAGACGAAATAAATCAATAATAATATAAAAAACAAATGGGAAACCTCCTAAATCCAAGCTGTTTTCCAGAAGAACCCAAAACTCCACAAAAGTTATATTCACACCTCTCTCTCTGTCTTTCTCTTTCTCTTTCTCTCTTATCTCAAAATCACATACCATTACAAAATAAAATAAAAATATAATCACCCCAGAAAGCTAAAGAAAAGTTCTCCTTTTTTTTTCTCCTCACTAAATCTCAGAAGATGACAATGATGATGATATATCTATAAAAGTATCCATCTCATAGATTCCATCTTTTCTCTCTATTACATGGAGAAGAAGATAGAAGAGGATCATCATCACCATCATCATCAAGAAAAACAACAAAAAGAAATCAAGAACACAGTGACAAAGATCGAACACCAAAGAAGACAAGAACAACAACAAAGACAACAAATCTCTCAAGCATCATCTTCATCAAACATCATGGCGAATCTAGTTACGTCATCAGATCATCATCATCATCAGTTGGAGCTAGCTGCTGGGAATAATCTCTCAAGCATCTTCGATACTTCATCTTTACCTTTTCCTTATTCTTATTTCGAAGATCAATCCTCTAATAATCCCAATTCTTTCCTCGACTTGCTCCGACAAGATCATCAGTTTGCTTCTTCCTCTAATTCCTCTTCTTTCTCATTCGATGCCTTTCCTCTCCCCACCAACAACAACAACCCCTTTTTTACGGATTTGCCCTTGCCTCAAGCTGAGTCATCAGAAGTTGTGAACACTGCACCGACTTCTCCAAACTCAACCTCATTCTCATCTTCCTCCAACGAAGCTGCAAATGATAACAACAATAGTGGTAAGGAAGTTACTGTTAAAGATCAAGAAGAAGGAGATCAACAACAAGACCAAAAGGGTACTACTACTACTAAGCCACAGTAAGTTATTCATTAACCCTCCATATTAACATATGTTTGTGATGTATTTTTTATTAATTATTGTGAGTATTTATTGTTTTCAAGGTTGAAGGCAAAGAAGAAGAATCAGAAGAAAGCTAGAGAAGCTAGGTTTGCGTTTCTGACTAAAAGCGATATTGATAATCTTGACGACGGTTATAGGTGGAGAAAATACGGCCAGAAAGCTGTCAAAAACAGTCCTTATCCCAGGTACATACTTACATATAACTCTGTATATTCATATGTATTGTAGCCCTAGCTAGCTAGATCCGTATAGAACATCTTAACTATATTATATATTCATGTGTTTATATACTTATATGTAAACAAAACATATATCTATAATTATATCTACTTTATATATATATATATATATTTATATATACTTTATACTTCACTAGATCGGGTTTATCCATTTCATAAGGATGATTCACAATTTTGCTACATATTGTACACTATACATGTTCACTCAGATAATCTTATGTATATGTAACATACTATGTTGTATTTATATTTATAAATTTGTTTATATTTATTTAGGTGTGAGTAGAGTAGCCCTAGATTCAGTGTGCTCTACATATGCAGAGTCTATATGCATATAACATGACTCTATGTAATCATATATACGTTTACTATATGTTAATTTTATATAGACGACTGTATATACCTAATACGCGTTTTTGTAGGGTCAAAAATGTTTTGAATTTTTGTTTTCGAGAATATTTTTTCTTTTGTTCCATTCCATGAGGTTTCTGTGTTTTGTGTTTTTCTCGTCCCTTAATTTATGTTGCTTGTGTCGGAAGATTCCTGTTTCAACTTGTTGCAAACTTCATCTCAGATCTCGAGATCTTCAGATTCTCTTAATTCATATCTTTCATGTTTCTAACTAAATTAGACAAGAGATTTTTTGAAAAAATATATTCTTACTTAACTTATTTTTTTTTATTGTGATAAACAGAAGCTATTATCGTTGCACCACAGTGGCTTGTGGAGTAAAGAAGAGAGTGGAGAGATCCTCCGATGATCCTTCAATCGTCATGACAACCTACGAAGGTCAACACACTCACCCTTTCCCCATGACGCCACGTGGACACATCGGAATGCTTACGTCGCCGATCCTTGACCACGGTGCAACCACCGCGTCATCATCGTCATTCTCTATCCCTCAGCCACGCTACTTGCTGACTCAACATCATCAACCCTACAACATGTACACCAACAGCTCTCTAAGTATGATCAATAGAAGCTCCTCCGATGGTACTTTCGTTAATCCAGGGCCATCATCATCATTCCCCGGGTTTGGTTATGATATCTCACAAGCTTCTACATCAACTTCTTCTTCCATTAGAGATCATGGATTGCTCCAAGATATTCTTCCTTCGCAGATCAGATCCGATTCTGTTAACACTCAAACCAATGAAGAGGTTAAGAAATGATGAACATCGATCTCTTTTTTTTTCCCGGGGCAATTGTTTTTTTCTTTTGGCCGGATCCGGTTATAATAGGTTTTATGAGGAGTTTTTCACCGGTTTAGCTAAACCGATGTTGGTGGCTTTCTAATGTTTTTTTTTCTTCTTCATTTCATTTAGCATCGGTTTTGTTTAATCACCACGAAATAAACAATCGATGCTAAGTAGGAACAGAGGCTTGTAGCATATGTGATATAGGTATAACTTCATTTTTGTTTTGAGTATTTAATAAAGATGTATCGTTTACTTTTTAAGACTTCGGAGAGAGAAGACTTTAGTCTATAGTTAATTATATAGTATGTGTGTAGTTTGTATTATAGTGTTTCTAGATCATCTAATTTGTAATCATGCTATCAACTCTCTAGCCCGGCTCAAATTAAATCTAACATTTTTATTCGATTGCTATTCATCCCAATCGACGTAAATAATTAACATATCATAATCATGTATTCTTATAGTTACATAGATACAATATGTGTGTAACTTCAGTCTTCTATATATCATAGTCAAGATGCAACGCTATCACACACCAAATACCATCTTGTATGACCTAAATGTGATCCTTCGCTAGATATATGAAACTTATATATATATATATATATATATATGTATATATATATGTGTGTAAATAATAGACCTTAAGGAACATCTACACATGATTTCAAAAAAGATAACAAAGAGCCTAAATAACAATATACTTCATATCGAATTAGTCATAAGGGCCGTGCTAAATGTTTAGCTCCATATATATTTTCATTTTTATATAAAAATAAAGGAGAGAACTCTTAGCCTTCAACTCAAAGTCTCGTTTTTAGTTTTCTTCACTGCGACTTTTATGTTAGTCTTCAATCATCACAGATGATATTCAAAGCACACACTGTTTGTGTCTACATGCGTACTTGACCCATCCATTAGTTGTTGATATGGTCATATGGACCATATATATTTAAAGATAATCAAAATTGATCATTTGTTTATTTCTCATTTTCCCTAATGCAAACTGTAATATTTATAGCATAAACTCTCTTTTCATCAAGTATATAATTACAAGATAAAAAAAAATTTAGAAGTTGAACCGCCGTTAGGGTATGTTATTATAATTCGTTATACCCATTTCTTTTAATCAATTTATGTAACTTATCCTTTGACGTTAGTTAACAAACATACACATACGCACACACACACTTTTATATATAAAGTTGATGTATGGAGCTATATATGCTTTAGGTCTTTTTCAGGAAGCCGATAGCTACGCAAGTCATGTATGGCTGATATTAAATATAAAAGTAAATGAAAAAAGCATAGAGTTAGTAATCTCCATAATGGACTGTCTTTTAATCACTAAAAAAATAGAAACAGAAGGAGTTCTAACAGGCTACTCATCAACCCTACTCCAACACCAACTAAGTATCAAAACAAAGCACGCTTTGTATATTATGGAGAGTTATTACTGATGATCACTAATGTGTTTCTTTAATCGCACCATTCCCGTAAAGTTACACACATGTACACACACCCCTGCATACGTATACATTGTCCATTTAATATGGCAGTTATGTTAGGGCCTTAAATGGTGATACTAAAATAAGTTGAAAAAGTAGAAATTTTTTGAATCAAAATTTGAAATATAGAAATAGTATATAGTATTATTGTTGTTGGAAGACCCTTTGATATGATTAAGGATGGAGATGGTCTAAACCCTAAATTTGTTAATGTCCACAAAGTAATAGGTCCAACAAGCACATGTACAATAATCCTGCCCGACAAGCAAATTCTTAATTTGTACCCAAACTTTACTATATTTCACTTTGAAAACTAACGAATTATGGTATATCTTAGTTTTCGTAAACAATAATCAACCAAAAACAGAGCTAAGTTAACCTATTGGAGCCAGACAGACAACCAAAATCAAATCAGGGGTGCCCCAAAAACAGAGCCTGATCAATATAAGCTAATCCACTTTGCTTTCTTACAAACCCATGGAAACATTGTGGACTTGGAATAAATGATGTAATTATTATTATTTCGACCACTTATAGGTGGGCCAGTGGTAGGATGAATTTCGGGTTGAGGGTGAGATTCCCACTACTTCCGGGTTCGAATCCCCACGGCTGCAAACACCTTAAGTGGCCACCGCAGAAAAATTTAACATTGGGCTATGCGGCCTCCAGGAACCACTCTTGCCGCCTTCGGGACGCACGCCAAACCTTCGGGCTAGTGGGCTAGTCAGGGCCCACTGGACTTTAGATACCTGGATTATCAAAAAAAAAAAAATTATTATTATTTCAGTTTTGTTTTCTATAACGGTTTGATGGATCCACAAAAAATGCAGGAACATGATCAAGAGACTTCCCAGTGCGCGGAGCCCCAAAGCCACTCGGGGATCAATTTTCCACATACTAGAAGAGGATGGTAAACCATATGTGAAGCTGAGGCAAAGACATTTTCTCTTGAAAATTTAGCGGAAATCAAAGTATAAAGTGCTAGTTTATTCCAGTTGATATGCTCAAATTTACCCTAGAGCTACTCTCTCAAATTAAGAGATCACTGCAGTACTTAGGGGTCGAATTCCACAAGGACTCAAGACTACACAATAAATTATAGAGTTTTATAATTATGCTAAACAGATTAAATTGAATTAAAAATAGCAATGCAAAATATTAAATAAAGCTTGTTGTAAATTCAGAAGATCAAAAAGCTAGGCCTAGGGAATTTCTCAGGAAATTATGAAATATTAAATCAATCAATAAATTAGGATTCAAACAATTAAGAACAGATCTAGAACTCTAAACACTTTTGTAAATTAAATCAGTTCTCACTGCAAATAATATCTAAATTTAAAACCAGAAAATCCAAATCTCTTTGTAAAATTCTAGGTTAAAAATCAGCAATAAAATCAGGTTTAGATTGTTCACAAAATTATTAAATCAAATCTCTTTGCAAGAAATAATTTTGCTCATCAAAAGGTTTTATCAGGAAAATCAATTATATTCTCATATCAATTTATTTTCCTAAAGTATTAATTCTAGATGGCCAATCAAGGATTAATATGAAGAACAACCTAAGATGAAGATCTAGATAGATAATGAATCCTAAATAATCAGATCTAATAATTCATAAAATCCCTGTGAAAAACCCTAAACCTAACAAGCAAACTACTCAGACATAATCAATGAAGAACAAGACATGATTCTGAATAATAAGCAATAGAGATTAAAAGAGTAAGAAAGGAGTTTAAGAATTCTTCTCTCAAAGCAGTTCAGATCTCTCTCTCCAATAGCTCTCAAAAATCTCTCAGGGTTGCAGAAAAATAAAACTTGCTAGAATAAAACTTAAGGGTTTGGAAAACCTAAAAACTATATATATATGTCCTAAAACACGTCAGGGACTTATGTTGCAAATATGGAAAACTTTGGGCAATTTTGTAAAACTTCCAAATTTGAAGACTTGTCTCGATTTGCAATGGGTGTCGACCGATGCTCTTCTAGTGTCGATCGATGCCCTTCGTATAATCAGACTTCAAATTGATTCTTCGAGATTTATGCTCCAAAACAATCCAAATTGCTCCATTTCGCTCCTTTCATGCTAAAAACCTATAAAGACTCAAAAACAATCTAGAAACAAATGAAAAGACACTAAAAGACTCCTTATATCATGGTTAAAAACCACAAAAACCATGATATATCAACTCCCCCAGACTTAGCCTTTGCTTGCCCTCAAGCAAAACAGAAACTTAGACCTGTGAAAGAGGTTTGAAAACTGGGAACTCACTCAACTGCATAATGATTCTTATTTGCACTCTTCATTTACCTGACTCAAGAACTTACTACTTATACTTAACCATGATAAGCATCAACATTCCTTACTCAAATCCCACAATCCTTTGGAATCTCTGAAATCTCCATTGTCATCTCATTAGTCAATATTAAAGCACAAATAAGGTGAATTCTTACCTTGGGTGTATTGATCAGTGACATATGGACTCTCTTCAGGCCAAGACATTCTTCTTACATCTCCTTTCCTCTCCCTTTTCTCACTTCCATTTTTTTTTTTTTCTCTCTTTTCTTATTTTTTTTCTCTTCTAATCAAAGGTGTAAGCGAATACCGGGGTCATCGGTAATTTACCTACCCCTCGCTTCCAAGCTTTGTGTGATCATTTGACTCAAGAGTAGAATAATGAGGTCACAGGTAATTTACCTACCTCTCTAAACTGATCAAAATCATCTCATCTTTTATTCTCTCTTTTTTTGATTTTTTTTTTAAAAGCACTGAAGGGAAGAGAGAGGGGAGACATACTTTGAAAAATTGCACTGTCTTGTATGGCCTGAAGAAGAAGTCTAGTCCACTGATTTCCAACCCAAAATTAAGAGATTAAGTCCGGTTAAAATCCTGATAAAAGTTGAGACAACGTTAGATCAATCAGATATCCATTGAATAAGGGCTTTCAGGATTGTTGATAAGGCTCATAGTCTTTCTAAGCTTCAGTTCTGAGATCAAGCATAAACAAATAATCATTAGAGTGTTAGCCAAATAAGAGAAATCATTAGTCAAGATCATAATTCCCAAGACAAAAATAAAATTTTGAAAAATTTGACTCAAACTTTATAGTTTTGACTGACACAACTGAAACTCAAAAACAAAAACATAGTTAGTAGATAACCTCCCCCAGACTTAAACAACACTGTCCCCAGTGTTATCAAGTAAGAGGAAAGCAAAAATAAAAATAAAATAAACAAAAATCAAAATCAAAAGAAAAAGAAAAACCTACCAGTGGGTTGCCTCCCACTAAGCGCTTGTTTTCAGTCATTAGCTTGACTGTGTTGGAGCTCAGGAACCTGGTGGATCAGAACGTGGTTGTGAATGCCTCTTCATCCAAGGTGGTGTATAAGCTGTAGGTGCATGAGGTCTACCAAGGATGTTAGGAACAGGACCAGGGCGGGATTTAGGTATGGGAGGTTTTCTTTTCTGTCCTGCAAAATCATCAACAGAAGAAACAAGCACTCTACGATAATCTCGAGGCTTGGTTAACTGTAAAACAGTTTTTGTAGCTTTGAAGGTCTTATTGATGATAGGAGGAAGTTTAGGAGAAGAAGATGCATTCATTGGCCTTACCTGAGGGCTCTGAAGTGTGGAATGATGACTCTTCTGTTTGGGAACAGGTTTCTGACTTGGAGCATTTGTTTTGGACAAGCTTTGTCGCGGACGTGGAGGGGTGTCGATCGACACCCTCTTGGTGGCATCGATCGACACTGAGCCTGATGCTCGTGTTGCAGAAACTTTTTCAACAGAAAAAGTCTGTCCATCAATAGTTGGAGCTCTCCTTAGTTTATCCATCTCAAAACTCATACTCAAACCATCCACATTCAGTGCTATGTGTCCCTTCTGCACATCTATGATGGCACCAGCTGTAGCCAAGAAAGATCTTCCTAAGATGAGAGGATCTTTAGGCTCTTGATCATAC
>NC_025686.1:13455849-13501412 GCF_000633955.1 Camelina sativa
CAGGGCGTATTACGGTTTTTCACCGAGGGGGTGGCTCGAAGCGATTGCTGCGAAGAATTGATCTGAAACGAAGCACTTCCTCTATGGGCATTAGTATAGAATATGACCCTAATCGTTCTTCTCAGATCGCTCCAGTACAATGGATCAAAAGAGGCTTCCAAAAAAAATGAACACGATCGAGGAGTTCGCTCTGTCGCGTAAGATCCTCGAACCTACCACGAACACCATCAGCGGCCTCTTTTCGTTCTCTTTCCTGCCCGGGAAGGTGGATAAAAGAAAGGTAGCTTGCTTCTCTCCTGGACTGATGGCCGCTTCGAAATAGACAAATTGTAAAAACCAAGAGGAAAAAGAAGAAAAAAAGATTGAAACGGGAAACCCCTTCAGATCCTAGAAAACATCCAAAAAAACTTGCTACAGAACTACCGAGCAGGTTCCAATCATGATCAAGGGCTTTCATTTCAAAGAAGACTACTTGTATCCCATGAATCACTTGAGAAAGCTGCCCTTTTGGACAAGACAGTAGACCTGCAATTTCTGTATTTTTTATTCAATTGGTGTTGGGACAGTCTATGACAAGAGGCAACCAAGTTCTGTGCCAGTGTCCCAAACGTTCACGTACAACGAGATAAAAAGGGAGCTGCAGTTTCTGGTTTTTAACTACCTAGTGTGACTTTCATCACAGGTTCTTTTCTATATGGGCATAGATGGGATTGACTTAAGGAGCGTACACGTTGGAGATGCTTGGTGAACTTTCATGCTTGTTGAACCTATAACAATTTCCATCAATTAAGCTTGAGGGGACAAGCTTCATTTCGAGGGCGGGAGTATTGATAGGGTGCACCTGGTCTATGTTGGGACAAAGAAACAGAGGATTGGTACCTTGTATGGGGGATCACACGTGTGGGAGACTAATTATTATCTGATGATGAGTTGGCACGTGAGAAAGGAGTCATCCCTTTGGTGTGTGAGTTAATTATAGAACATTTTGTGGTATAAATAAGGGCATCTTTATAGGCAAAACTGTTTTTGGTGATTTTAGATTAAATATATTAGGAAAATAATCTAAGATCAGTAGTTAAGATCTTTTGCTAAAAAGTTATCTATTGAGAGAACATGTATAAGATCTTAAGATTTAATAATATAATATTCTTAAACATATAACAATTATAAAATCTAATAAATTTGGTATATAATATTAAAATTAAACTTATTACAATTATATAATATTCTTAATCATATTCTTAAACTTATAAACATATAAATTATAAAAATTATAAAAGAACATTTAAATTTCAAACTTATAAAACTTTTACTAAAATTCATAATACAATACCAAATTTTTATGAAACAACAAAACATTGTAAATAATTTTTTTTTAAAACCAAACAAACATATTACTTAATTAATTAAAACACACAAACATTAAATTTAATTAATACATAGTTTAAGATCCAAATTTATTTCATATATGCTCAATCAAATCTTCCTTTAAATTGTGATGTGCTTGTCTATCACGGATCATTGTATGGCCTAATTCAAAACTTTGAATTAGGTTTTGAGTGTCGTATGTTACCTTGCTGAGCTGATGTACTTTGCCGAATAATTATGTAGTTTCCAACGCCAATCAGCTCACCACGTTTTCTTATCATAAACCGTAATGATACCACATATGGTGCAAAAATTCAAAAACTTGATGATGCTCAAGTGATACATACAATGCTGCTGTTTTTATTTATTTGATGGAAAACAACCTTAATTTTATCATCTCTCTATTTAAAACGCACAAGGCAGATGACAATTGTGTAGCCCAATCGCTTTACTCCGCAGTTGGTTTTTGTGGGTTTGGTCTTGTCTGGATGTCTAGAGAGAGAGAAGACGCAAGGAAATATACAATTACTACCATTTGTAGAGTGAGAGAGAGAGAGTAAGAGGACATATGAAGAGAATGTATTATATACACAACTTGGATGTTAAATGGAATTCAGGGAATTGCAAAGCGGCTGGTGAAAACTGTGCTACTAGAAGCAGCAAAGAAGCGAGAGATGAGATGCTCTGATCTGAAGTAGATTGACGAAGGGGTCTGCTGCCACCTCCAAGAGCTGAGTCAGAGGGCCTTGCATCATGCCAAGGAATCGAATATGAGCATGAAGAGTGATTGATGTCTAGGAGTTGTTTACTTTTGAGTGTTCTGTACAAAATGAATATAAACAGAGTACATATACCAGCGTGACAAGGTTGAGCCAATTTTGCAGAAGCCCAATGTACAAAGTTCTACCTTAAGCATAGAGAGACCAAGAACTGAGAGAAGACTATGAATTCACTCACCACTGCAGCTGGGGAATGGAGACCAAGGAACGGGACCACATCAACGTGGAGCCAGGTCTCCACGGCTGATCCCACCACTGCACCAGCCACTAATCCTTCTGCTGTTAACGCAGCTGCTTTTCCTGTACCACCAACACAGATAACAACAACATCAGAGGTGCTCTCTCGCTTATGGTGAGGCCGGCTCAGAAGAAGAAGGAATGGAAGTTATCAATCATTACCTAGCTTGACCTTCTTTTTGGTCATGAAGTATAAAGAAGCTCCAAAGCTACTGGCCAGTATCAGTCCATGAACATCAGCACCAGCATAAGGCATCCCAGAAGACTCCAAGGAACTACCGTTAACGTAAGTCAAAACCATCATAGCTCCATAGACTCCAGCTTGTATACCCAGATCACTAGTGGATGGCAAATCAACAGAGACAGGAGGATTCTTAATCCACTGAGACACGGTGGTACCTGTTGTTCCCAGAGGGTTACTAGTAGATTTAACATCAGCGTAGCGTATGTTGTTGCTCACAACTTTTCCTGCTCGGCGTTGGTTAAGGCTCTGCATCAGCAACATATCATATGCAGCCTCAAAGACAGTTGGTATAATTATTCGGCGAACAACACATGACACTCAAAACCTAATTCAAAGATTTGAATAACCCAAATCGATGAAACATCGATGAAACCAAGGAGATGAGATTACCTTTGCCTTTGTTCGCCGGAAATGAGATTTGCGAGCCAGCCGAGACAGAGGAGACGAGGAGATCTCTTGCAGAGGAGCTGAGGAGCTTCGCAAGATACCGGAGACAGTGGAGACGAGGAGCTTGGCGATACGACGAAGACAGAGTAGACGAAGAGATCGCCGAGGAGACAGAGGAGACACTGGGCTTAGACGAGGAGACAACGGAGATGAGATCGGCACAATATCGACGGGAAGAAAATGAAATCGCCGATTCGCCGTTGGGAGAGAACAAAAAAAAATTTAGGTCGACAATACCGAAGAAAGACGAAACGAGAGAAATCTCTCCACCGAACAAAAAAAACGTCAATGAAAATAGCACACGTAGCACAAGAACAACATAAAAACAGTTCTCAAATAAGATCAGTTTTTCTGATCTAAGCCCACTGTTTAATACTCCCTCCATTTCAAAATATAAGATGTTTTGAGTGAAAGCACACAAATTAAGAAATAACCACTTTAAAAAAAGTTCAACCAATCATAAACAGACTGCATAAAATAAATAACAAGAAAATATAAAAGTATTTTAAAAGTAATCTAAAAAGTTGAAAACATCTTATATTATGAAACAAAGAAAAACCTCTAAAACATCTTATATTATGAAACGGAGGGAGTATTTTCTAATTTTAAAAAGCCCAAGAACAGGTCAACTGTTTCGGCGATAAAAATGGCCTAAAGAAGGAAGAGGTTAGCTGACATGAGTGGTAGAACAGAAGATAGAAGTTGATAAAGAGAATAAAAAATCCAATGCACCAACCGCAACAAAACGTGGTTACTCGTAAACTGAATCAAATGTAGTGACTTAATGGTGAATTGAGGACATGCATAGAGTTTAACTCATTATTCATTCATAAAAAAACTTTAAGTGGAGACGTCCTTCGAAAACAACCACGCTGCATTTAACAATAACGAACACAAGATTTTAACCCGCGGTACACCACGAGACTATATTTTTAAAAATAAAATAAAAATATATAATTTTTAGTAGATTAAATATATATATATGACTAATGTTTTGTAAATTTTAAATGTATATCCTTATATCTATTATATTATTTAGGTTTACCGGTTAAAAAATTTAGGTTTACCAATTTAAATTGTTAAAATCAGAATATAACCCGTGATACAACATAGTACTGCTTGTTTATTTTACATAATCGTAATTTAATAAACTCAATTAGATATGCCTAATATTCTAAGTCGATGGTTTAAACAAAATAATGAACTGATGATTTACTAACAATTAATGATATAATTTTCAATTTTTATTAATACACAAAATCATCCCGCTACATCATACAAAATCTTTATTGAGATATTTAATTTTAAAAAAAAAGATGAAAGGAAAATCGTAATTTTAATTTTAAAAAATATTATTTTATATTTCAAACAAAATCTTTTAATTGTGTTTGGTTATAAGGATAGTAAATAATTAATTGAAGATATTGTTATTAATTTAATTAGATATTGTAATTAGTTATTGATTGATTATTGAGATATTTTAGGAATTTTTTGTTTAGCCCAAAATATTGGTTTTAAATTTAAATTTCAAATTTAATGATAATGGCATTCTTTGTAAATAAGTAGCAACTCTAGGATTTATTTGCTAAATGTCTCCAAAAATGTATATATAGATTAGAACTGCAACAGCAAACTCTTTAAGGTTTCAAAATCTAGCTGCAAAAATTAAAGACTTGTTTAAGTTAAAAACTTTCGGTTTGAAGTTTGAAAAACAAAACAAAATACTTTGGGATGTTGCTAAGTGTTACTAATATCTGAGTTGGCGAGAGAACTTATGGGTGTAATCTAACTATAAACACTCAACGTTTTGATTTACAGTTTTATCGGGAAAAAATCAAAACTTTTGCAAGAACTGTCTCCAAAATCATGTTAATTTGCGAGGCATTTGCTAGGGCTTTTATATTCGTAGCAGATGCCTCGCAATTCTATCGCAAATTTGTGAGGGATGGTTTTCCTCGCAAATATTCATAGCAAATTGATTGTTTTTTTTGTAGTGCAAGAATAATAAGGTCTACTAAGACTGCTCCTTTGGACCTCACGCACTGACCGACCCTCTAACCACCAAGTGGAGGCTGCGTCTGCGATTGCGGATGCGTGTGACAAAAAATTTGAGAAGCAAGAAGATTGAGATCGAGATGGGGATTGGAAGAAGGATATTGCTGCTGGATAACTTGAGAAAACTCACTCTAAAAGAATATTATTCCTGCCCGTCCAATCTTATGATCCGACCGGTGAATATATCCTGATATTTTATTGGATAATGATGATGATATTGGACGGCAACGTTTCTGCTTCTGATCTTGTCGGAGGCACTCACTCTGTTTCTGTACCAGTACTACTTGTTTCTTGTGCGACAAGTCTTCATTTATTGACTTGTACTCATTCTTCTCTGTATTTGAATAGTTCTGACTCTTGACTAAACAGTTTATATTCAACGTTTAACAAAGTTTGGATGTAACATTTAACTCTCGTAGTTCTAGATATAATATATATATAGTCCTGTTCAACACTAAAATAACAAATTAACTGAACTAACAAGTTACATCTAGGACAATCATATTGTCCTAAGTCTTTCCACCCTAATGGAATCTTAATATTTGTTACCCACTTTACCTTTTTTATTCTTTTCTTGTTGAAAACTGTAATTAACCACGATTTCTTTCGTCATCTTGACACAACTAACTACTTCATATATATATAAATGGAATGGTCTATAATCTTACAACTCTCAGTAATAGCAAAGATGAAAGTGCTGGAGGTTTAATTTGATCGGTTACTTCTTTTTCCTCCTAGCATTTGGTTTCTTCTCATTATGCTTAAGCATAGAAAGATTGACAAGTGCGCATATTTTGTTGTTTCGTACTTTAAATTTGTCAATTGTACACTTGGACTATGCAATTATTTATTATTTTTTAGTGAAACTGACTATGCAATTTATCTTTTTTTTTTTTCAAGACCTTTCATGGATATGGAGGGCTTTTTTTTTAGTGGTGACCAATCAATACTTATCATAACACAAATATTTGTTTATCTCTCATTCTTAGGGATGTTAATATGGTATATAACACCCATTTATTAATAAAGGGTATGTTGAATTAAAATGAGCCTAATTAAACCTATTTATGGGAAAAAGTTAAATTGGATTAAATGAGTTTCTCCATTTAGTCTCATTCATTATACGGATTTCATCATAAATAAATAGGTACCCATCTAGACCTCTTTAGCTAATATTGTTATTCTTATTAAATATTTATCATACAAAATTACATATTTTCTGCCAAAAATGCAAAATTATCTTATATTAAAATCATGTGTTTTTTCAAAACTGTATTTTTCTGGTCAAAACTGCAAAAAAATATGTTTTCCCAGCAAAAGCGTAAAACTTTTTTTTTAACCATGTTCTCCCGCCAAAACCATAAACATGAGTTTTCCCGCCAGAACCGTAAAAACGTGTTTTCCTACCAAAAACACAAAATTTTCTTTTGTTATCCAACTGGTTTTTAATTCAAAACCGTGTTTTCTTGCCAAAACCAAAAATCGAAGTTTTTCCGTCATGAAAAAAAAAAATCACACAAAAATACATTTTCCCGCAAAATTGCATATGATCACCAAATGATATAATTACATAGGTTTGATGGGTTTAAATGGGTTAATGTATGTTTAAGTAATGGGGTGGGTTTACCGATGTTAACGAAGCTGGATTATATAACAAAGTTAAAGTAACTTCTCATCTAACAACATTGTTGTGGATTATAGACATTCATTATTTACCCCACGCTAAAAGCAGACCTAGATGACTTGAAACAATGTATCAGTTTCACTTTGACAAAATTATCGAGAGATCTAAAGGTCTACTCTTCACCATTAACTTAAATTTAATTTTATGGCTTACATTCCGATCAATTGAGCATCTTCTGTTCACCCTTGATTCCTAATTAAGGGCAGTTAATAGGATCAAGTGTGTACTCGAAATTTTCACTTTGTGCATTTGAAAAAAAATGTTTTCTTTCGATCATAATCCATTTCCCATCCTCATGAGTTCATATATATATGGATCTCTTGGTTATTGGTTTCTTTAGAAGGTTTATAATGAGTGTGTGTGACATCATATCTCTTGGTGATTGGTTTCTTTAAAAGGTTTATAATGAGTGTGTGTGACATCATATGGTTGATTCGTACTGTATAATTTCTAAAAGGGGATTAATGGACTAAGCATTTTGTATGGATTTATGATTTAATGGAATTAATTAATTGTTTATTTTATTACATGATTACGTATGTAACTGAATTCGTTTTTAAACTCCGGTCTGCTGAAATTGTTACGGTATATTGTGAACCGAATATTTAATTTTGTAGAGAAATTGGGTGACGACGATTGTAGTTAGGAAAAGAAGAAACCGAAGAAGCAAAGGATAGATTCTGAAGCTGAGAATGATGGGAAAAATAAAAATAAGGTTAAAAGGGTTGATTCTGAATCTGAGGATGGTGGAAAGAAGAAGAAGAGCAAGAAAGAATCTGAGGGTGATCTGATAGGGAACAGTGAAAGCTCCAAAGTTTATGAAGGGGACGAGAAACCACTCGATGATGCTGACATGAATACGGGGAAGATAAAGCTGGATGAGATTGATTTTGGAACTCAAGAAAACACAGACAATGAGATACAGAGGAAAATCAAGAAGAAGAAAAAACGAAGTGTGGATTCAGAAGTTAAAGATGAAAAAACTTGAACTCTACAAAACAGAGTGTGGATTCAGAAGTTGAAGATAACAACTTGAACTCTACGAAAATAGCTGCAAAAAAGAAAAGAAAAGCAAGGAGAAGAAACAAAGTGTGGATTCAGAGGCTGAGAAAAATGACTTGAGCTCTACTATAGATGCAAAGAAAAGAAGAAGAAGCAGAAGCAAAGTGAAGTTTCAGAGGCCTGAAGAAGACAACAATCATGGTAAAAATGCAAAGAAGAAAAGGAAGAGGAAAGAGTCTGGTAAGAGTGATAAAGATGTGACCACCCTATCAAGTAAAAGCTCAAAAAAGGTAAAGTTGTCCGACCAAGTGAAAAATTTTCAGTCTGAGGATGAAAGAAACGGAAGAGGAAGTGGAAGAAGTTAAGCTGGTGAGGGGTAAGCGCTTTACAAAAGAAGAAGATGAGCTGGTTAAAAAAGCTGTATATGAATATATACATTGATAACCATGCTTTAGGAGATGAAGGGTTAAAAATGGTTATGGACTGCAAGTCACACAAACAAGTTAAACGCTGTTGGAAAGAAATTGAGTCTGCTTTACCTTGGAGGCCACGTTTTAGTGTGTACCATCATTGGCCTATCTATTTGCGATTTTTTTTTTCTTTTTTTTTTCTGCATATCAATCTCCAAGCCCTTTTTATTTTTTAATCTCCGTTTCTTTTATCATATACTATTTTCTCTTTATAACAGCATAAACACTTTGATGCACTGTTACTTGTAACACTTTGCAACACTTATGTTATATAAAAGACAAACACTTATGAGAGAGAAAAAGAAAAACGAGAAAAAAAGCACTTTGATGCAGGAAATTATTTGTATTTGTTGCTTCTTCTATATACCTTATGGAGCGTTAAAAATTTGATTGTTTAGGTCTTTGGTACACTGACAAAAACAGGGCTATGTTCTTGGAAACCCGTCCACAGAAAGTGAAAATGAGGAAAACCATCGTATTCCGTATGCTCATGAAATGGCACTGATCTCAGATGAACTCTATGAGGTATGTCTTTTCTTGCAGTTAATGAATAGAATCTGAAAAGGAGAATATATATTCACTACCCGTAACACAGAATGCTTCAAACTCGTGGAAGAATATGTAAAAGGTACACACACTCTTGGAAAGTTTAGTTAATGTAATTATGTTCTTGTCTTCCTAGTAAAAACTCATCTTTAATTTAGACTTTTGTGGTTTTTTTTTCGAAACATTGACAGAATAAAACAACCACTTACAATAAAGCCAAAGTGTGAAGAGACATCTCTTGATTGCTATGTAAGTAATCCATCTTGCCTTCTTTAAACCATTGAGAAAAAAAGTATTTAACAAGGTTCTATTTACAGCTTTATCAGATTTTTTTGAAAAATTATGTATGTAATACCATACCGCAAACAAGTTTTGCATATACTCAAACAAGTTGGTTCACCAAGTGTTATGTCTTCTTCTACTTAACATGAATAACCGATCAACACACAAACAAACTTGACATAACACTTATCTTCTACTTGGGATGCTCTCCTAATCTCTGTCTTCTCACCACATTTCATCTCTGATATTGTCAATGCGAAATGTCTCTTGCGTACCTAAACCCACAAGGAACAGATGAGCTTTGCCAACTAGTGCCATATGTGCTATAGAATAGTTATGAGTTATGACTAGAGAACTGGGGAGGAAAGAGAAATCATAGCCGATTCATATAAGACAAAGATTGTTTCAGACTGTCAAATGAGAATGTTAGAAAATAAGATGATATAGAGCCATACCACCTGTGTAGGATTCTAGTGAGTATGTTACAGGAGAAAACTGAATTTGAGTTGTCCTAAAGCAAAACTTGGGAGAAATGCGAGTTAAGACTTTGGCAATGACTCAATATTGTACCCTCCCTCTAACGCCAGCCAGCACTATCTTTCCTTGTGCAAACTCCATCAGCTGAAAGAAAGAAAGAAAGAAAAAAAGAGGTAAAATCAAAGTCTAGATTATGTAGCTAAGTTATTTTCAGTGGTACGCATACATAATAAACAATGGAGGGAAGAGGCAGTTCACTTAAACACCAACCTTCTTCAACCGGTAGCTGTAAAGAGGAAGGACAAAAGAAACACAAGGAATGTAACTAAAGAATAAATATTGAGAGCAGAGTAAAAGATAGTAAAAGCATAACAAAAGCCAAGAAGTAGGGCAAAGTAAAACAGAGGTTTGACAATTGACATCAAGAAAGAACAACTTACTAGCTGGATACAAAAAGAAAGAAGTAGCCGAATGCTCAAGCAACTTTAAGGAATAAAAGACCGATCTTACCAAGGAGGGATCTAGAATGCCAATTGCCATTCTCTAAAAAGTAAAAACATAAACCAAATCACTTATCATAGTCACATACAGTAGAAACAAAATGACACTAACGACATGAATCGTTCAAGTTCATCAAAGAGTGGCAGAAAGACCATCCGCATACAACAAGCAACAAGACTTGTGGCTTCTTCCATAACCTCGCCTTAAAATCATACCATTCCAAGAGAACAAAACATCATCTATCTACCACACTCTGACTGACACTAAGATAAAACTGGTAATCTAAAATAATCATCTATCTACCACACCCATAAGATAATCTAAAGTCCATGACTTCAAACTTAATCTAAACTGGTTGGAAATCATCTCTCTGATCAAGCGCAATTCGCCACGAACCTGATTATTCCATCACGGTGCAGTGATTGGATTGGATAGTACGACGAGAAGTGTTGAATGTGTGTATACCAAAATTCAACAGAGAGCTCGTACGTAGATGAACGTAAAACAGAAACTCAAACAAAAATTTAAAGGGTCTTTAAGTTAAAGACACTTTTATCAAAAGTGTGTCTCCTTCCAATTTTATCAAAAGTGTGTCTACTAAGACATAATGTCTTCAAATTTGTGACAGTACTCAAATATTTCTTTATACTAGATTTTGACCCAGTAATAAGTAAATAACTATCACATTTAATATTTTCTTTTCAAATTTACAATGAATGATATGGCTTATTTTTCAAATAGGTTTATTTATCTGATATCACCAAAAACGTTAAGTTACAAATTGAAATGCGATGTTTTTTAGTGAGAAGTATCCCAAACTTCAGGAATATGATTGATCCATATATAGCAAATTTAAAAATTGTTACCATTCAAAAAACCATTGATATTAATTATATAAATTTCATATAATTTTATTATATTTTTAAGAAATGAATTAATTTAAATATTAACTAATTTAAACATAAGTTACTTTCATTACAGCTGTAATAAAACATAATAGTTATTTAAACAAAAAATAAACAAGTTAACAAAATTAAACAAACAACAAAGAAAAGGTAAGCAAAACATAAGAAAAAAAAATTAAGATTGAAATATGAGAAACTAAAACAAAGATAGATGATTATTAATAACTAACAATACCAAAAAATGTAATAATAAAACATAATAGTTATTTAAACAAAATAAACAAGTTAACAAAATTAAACAAACAACAAGGAAAAAGTAAGCAAAACATAAGAAAAATAAATTAAGATTGAAATATGAGACACTAAAACAAAGATAGATGACTATTAATAACTAACAATACCAAACAATGTAATAATAAAACATAATAGTAATTTAAACAAAAAATAAACAAGTTAACAAAATTAAACAAACAACAAGGAAAAAGTTAAGCAAAACATAAGAAAAATAGATTAAGATTGAAATATGAGACATTAAAACAAAGATAGATGATTATTAATAACTAACAATACCAAACAATGTAATAATACAAAAGATTACAAAACAACAAATTTATAATGGTATACCGTAAGAGTAGATGATTTTATTTATTATTTCATGCGTCGTTATAATTTACTATATATTTAATATTTCAAAAACATACTATAACGACCAAACTCTTATTCTTATAATCTATGCGGAGGAGCTTCCGACAACATCCTCCTTTTTGGCTTTTCGTCTTTCTTTTTAATCTCTTCCTCTTTTTCCTCGTTCTTTTTTTGTTTCTTCATTACTTGTGTTGGGGCTCATTCCTTCAAAAACATTCAAAAAAAAAAAAAAAAATTTAATTAGTGTATTATAAAAACAAACCACATTGCCTCTCTCCTTTTCTTTTGTTTGAGTATAATTAAATAAATCTATATTTCAAGTAAAATAAAACAAAGTCAAAAACTCTAGGTTGATATATATCTTATTATATAAAGTTGGGTTTTGAAAGTTAGACATTAACAAAATTTTAACATGTGTACAAGTTAATATAATAAGAGAGTTTTGAAATTTCAACAGAAAACAAAATATTTTGTTTTAAACAATATTAATAATGTAAAAAAATAATTATCAAAAATTTACAAAAATTTAAAAGTTTTTTTAAAACAAGTAATTATAAGGAAATTATATATATATATATATATATATTTCAAAATTATAACATCATTTACTTATTTTTAATTTTAAGTTATTAATTCTACAAAAATAATAGAAAAGGAATTACGGAAAATATACAGTTATCTATTTATTATAAGTTTTGAAAATGCTCACTTCTATATAAACATAGATTGTCTCATATTTTTCATCTAACAAAATAATTTATTCAAAAACACCGCTTTTAACTTTGTTCTATTTGTAACAAACATTTAATGGGAAAGTAAAATTTTTCTTTTTTTTGTACCAAAATTTTCTTATACTTTGTGCATTTTCAGTTTGGAATAGATAAGATTAACATATTGACCCAAAAAAAATCAATATACGCGTCTTTTTTTCTAATACTGTATTTTAAAATTTATTATAGTATTTTTAGATTATTTTCTTTAATTTATATTTTCATCTTTGAATTACTTGGGATTTATATATTACCGTGCTTATAATTTTCTATTATTTCTTTAATTATCTCAAATCATTTTTTTTTAATTCTCAACCTTGATTGGTTGGTCATAGACACTTTTTTTTTGCGCAAACATAATTATTTACATTCATTCAAATCCCAAAAGCAGATAACGAGTAGAAGCTCATCAACCTAATGTTTGGATAAAATAGGCTAATAAATACAAGCTTACAACAAAAATAGATAGATAGATTGAAAATGCATAAATCATTGTTGAAAGATCCATATGAGCTTGGAGACTGTGACACTCTGCTTTGCAGAAAAGTTTAAAAGAATTGATTTGACCACCTATGATGTGATCACGGGATCGGTCCTTCGGCCAAGAACACTCGCAGCCCTCGGACACTACCCGGCCACCACTCGGACGCCTCTCAAACTCTCGGACAACCCGCACTGGCGACCAGGAGCTAGCGTAGGCGACCAACGAGGCATCATTCAACCCCCAAGGATCATCAAGGCGGAGCAAGACATGTCACCAAAGACATTTCAACCCAAGCTCACCCCCTCTCCCCCAATGGCTCATGGCTAGCATCACCAATGAAGAGCCTTGAGTCTTGACCAGCTTTGGGAAGCTTGATTCGCGTGTCTTCACCATCACACAAGTGTGAAGACACCCCTAAGCCATTAGAAGGAGCTGTACTCTTTTTCCTACTTTGGGTTTGTCCCAATGGGTTTACCAAAGAGGTTTTAACGAGGCAGCGACTCTAGTGCATCTCCACTTCGTTCCCACTTGGCTCGTGATCTTGAAACACCTAAAGAAAGACTTAGGAGCCAAGGAAGTGAAGATTATCACCACGTCCCAGCCAATGACGTGGCGACCCTATCCCCTTCCTTTTGAATTTCGTCTAGATCTTTCTATGACCGTTGTTTGGTCATTACCCTTGCTTTACTTTTGCTTTTGCTTTAGGACAAGTGTGTGGTTTAGATCAAGGCCACGTTCTCTAGGGTTTTAGAGTCTCCTTATATAAGCCTCACTATATAAAGGCATAGACTCTCATTTGTAAAGGCAGACTTGAAGTATTGAATTAAATTTCACAAGAGAGAATCTTGTTCTTGTCTCGCCTCTCTCCTTAGTCCAAGTCCGGGACTTGACTACCGAGAAACCCTAGCTGATCTCGAACCGGGTTAGACATCGACTAGTTGACCGTGTCACGGGCCGAGCCATCTCCCGTGTGTCGTCGCATCAAACCACCTTCGCGTCAATCTCTACCGTATCACGTCCGGATTCTACCGCTCGTTGTACTTCCGCTTCGACTCCACCTTCCTTATCGCATCACCGAGAATCCTTACCGCATCACCGAGGATTCTTACCCCCTCACCGAGAACCACTTCCGCGTTACCGAGAACCATTTCCGCAGTTTACCTTCAAACTCCGGGAACCGATTTCCGCATCATCTGTACCGCGACCGAGACTGCTCGACCAAAGCCGAGACCAAAGGCCGGATCTCTTGATCCGCTCGTTCGTTTCAGCTCATCTCTCACTTCCACCGTTTGTTTCCTCCCTGGATTCAAATCACCGAGCCTTGTCCGAGGAAAGCCTCATCTAGTTTCCTTGGCCCGAGAGAGTTTCGTTCCGTCCGTCCGCAGCGACCGTCCGTCCGTGCGACTCGGTAGACGACCGCGTCCGGCGGTCACATCAGCTTGGTATCAGAGCTTCAAACGCTCCTACAAGGTTGTGTCGGTCTAAAACTCTTCTCTTTTGTATAAAGCTTGAATCTTTAGGTTGTTAGTTTCGTTTGTGTTCTAGGTTGTTAGATTCCATCTCGTTTCTAGCTTTGTTCTTAGTTGTTCTTTCTAGTTTGTTCTTGCTGTTCTTGTTTCTTTTCTTGAGTGTTCTTACTTTGTTTTGTCTAGATCTTTTAAAGGGTGTTTTGCTTTTTGTTTTGTTGTTATAGGATGCTAGATTTGTTTTGTGCTTTGTTTTAGTTGTTCTTTTGTGTTTTTACCTTGTCGCTTGGTAAATATAAAGGTGAAAGACATTTGGTTCCTACCACTTGCTCTTTCCTCTTTAATTTCTAGCCAAGTCTTTTGAAATTCAAAAGTTGGTCAAATCCGCGTTTGAATCCTTGTGTGGTCTAGGATTAGTTGCTTTTTGTGTGTAGAGAGGTTAGCCACCTCTAAAGTGCTTTTGGTCAAGACCACAAAAATTGTGGACGTGGATAGCTCCCTATGCACCTTGTGATCCATGGGTGAGTTGTCACCTTGCCTTTTAGTAACTTGCTTTTACTTTTGCTTTTGGGCTTTAGTAGATAGAGTTGCCTCTCTTGTTTAAGGTAGCATGCATCATTTTCTTGCTAGTTTGTTCCATTTCGTCATTTGATTTATTTTGTGCATGTGTGAGTTTGTTTTTCTTTTATCTAGGTTGTTAGCTTGCATCATTGTTCATCTTGTTTGCATCTAGGTCGATTTTGTTAGAGTTTTGTTCTAGGATTTGTGTTTTCCTTTTGTCATAAAGCAAAATTTGTCTTTTAGTATCTTTTGCTTTTGCTTTTGGGACAACTTGAAAAATATACTAAATTTGAAAAGAAATATGAAAACTACACTTAATATTATAGTGATTTGGAAACTACACATTCTGAAATGAAAAGGACAGAAATACCCTTATTATTAAACAATTTTAACAAATTTCAAAATAAATTAAAATATATAATTATTTTTCAAAACTTTTTTATTAAATGAAAAAACTAAAGAATTATTAGTGAATTATACATTTATTTAAAACTAATATTATCTAAAACATTTACTAAACATAAATGGAAAAAAATAATTCTAATTAATTATATTTAAAATTTTATATACTAAAATTTTAAAATTAAATTACTAAATAATACCGAATTTTTAAATTTTTAAATTTTAAATATTCTAACTACAAAACTTTAGCAAAATTCTGAATATCTAGTTTACACAATTTTTTTATAAATAATTTTTTTAAATGAATTAATTTAATTATATTTTATTTATTTTAATTTAATTTGTAATTGAGGATAACATAGTCATTTAGTAGAATACATAAAGTATATTTCAAAGACTAAAAAAATTTAGTATAGATTTCAAATTCCCTATGAAGTTTGAGGTATGTATTCAAATTTTTTCTTTGCTTTTTCCCTTTTGCTTTTGTGAATCTTAGGATTGAATTTTCGTGAGCTGTCCTCAATCATTGACTGCTCCCTAGAAATATCTTATCTGCTTGCTTTTGGACGCGTTTGCTCACGAATATACATTTTTTTTTTGACGAGGTACCATTGCCACGTCACGACCGATCCATCGATCGAGCCATCCGCGTATCACTATCCAGCGCACGTATCATCATCCGCGTATCATCGTCCAAGCTCATATCGCGTATCATCTTTCGATCACCATCGAGCCACCGGACGAGATATCGACCCAGCTGTCCGTACTGACGTCCGATCTCCATCGATCGTCCGTACCATCGCCGACTAGCGATAGCCGTCCGTACCATCGACGATCTCCGATCGCCGTCCGTACCGTTGTCCGAACATCATCGATCATCCGTACCAGCCATCGCATCGGCCGATCACACCGCAAGACATCGTCCGTACCCGCTGTCCGTACCGTCGTCCGACCAACATCGGCCATCCGTATCGTCGACTGTACCGAGTTCCAAGTCCGCGATCGATAGCTGAATGCTTGATCTGACATTGATCAAGTATGGAAAATGCGGATCCTTACTCCGATGATGAACCATGGTGCGAAGAGTACCAAGGCAGCGACCCGGAGCAAGAGGCCACCAAAGACGAGCCATGGTACGACGAACACCATGGTACCGATCCAGAGGCTACCAAGGACGCATCATGGTACGTAGAGGACTTTGAAGAAGGCCCGAAACTAGAGGAACACGAGCATGGACCACCGAGATATTATTGGCCGTCTATATCACGAGCGATCCGCCATACCGAGCCAATGGTGAACCGCAACGATGAGTCCGACAGTGACGACTTTGGTCCTTCCTATGGGAATACAAGGCCCCTCTTCCCGAGGGAAAAAGCACTTACCCGCGAACCACCTAGCCGAGGTCGCCAGCCGTCCCATGGACCAAGTCATAGGCGCTATGCTCCAACCGTGTACCGTCATGAGCGAACACTTGAGGAGACCTTACCGAGAGTCGGCCGCATGCGGAACCAAGGGTTGCCTAGTTGGTCTCCAAGGGCACCCACGCCTAGACGGATTGAGATGCACTCGAGTGTCAACCAGAACCAAGGAATTTCTAGTTGGTCTCAACGCGCATCATCGGTTTGCCAGTCAAGCCGCGGCGAAAACAAAGGGAAGACGAGCATTGTGGGTTCTCGGACTAAGTCAGGGGGACAAGCCTCAAGGAAGCCGAATCATTCTGCCGGAGCAACGAGTTTCACGGACGAGTTGATCTCTATCCGATCTGAACTCCAACATCTTGGAGAAATGTTGGGCCAGGCAGCGAGATCTTACACCCAAGGAGAATCACCACAGCACCAACACTCGGCCCTTGCGTCTGTACCGACACCGGTCCCGCGAGTTTCTTACCGGCCAGAACAAGACGTTTTGACGCGGAGCAGGCCGAATGCCGATTTGATCGAGGACGCTGCACCAACGACGCAAGTTTACCGAGAGCTGAGTTTAGGACTGGAACTCGATCAACAAATCGGTCCTAAGGAAGTCATTGGTCCGGGAGGACTCGTAGAGAAGCCATCCGAGCCGCCTGACCACCAAGCTTGCGAACTCGGAGATACAAGTCCCAACCTACGCGCGGACCAAGGTCAAATCATGACAGCTCTCGATCAAGACCAAACCAACACTCAACCGCCGCTTCCAAAGCCGACATGGAACAGGGAACCAGCCCAAGAAGAGGACCGCGTCACGACCATACCGAATCCGAACATGGCAAGGATGAGCGTCAAGCCATGCACCAAGCTTTTGGAGGAAACCGTGTCAAGGATGCAACTGGACCGCGAACCAAGTTTAGGACTAGATTACTACCGATAAATCAGTCCTAAGGAAGCCTTCGACCCGGGAGGAATCAAAGAGGCGCCAGCCGAGCCCCCGGACCGACAAGTTCTTACACTCGAAGGTCCAAGTTCGGATCATTACGCGGACCACGGTAAACTCTTTACCGCTCTCGATCGAGGCCGAACCGACACTCGACCGCCGTGTCTGGAGCCGACCATAGTACGTTAATCCTTACCCAGGACGCGTACCGAGCCATCAACCGAAGCCCAAGGAGATTCTGGCCGTGCAATCGAAGTCATATCCGGAGTTCCATCGTTAATGGGGAGTTTCAAGCAAGCTAGGCCACCGGAGATGGCCATTGATGGATCTTTTCACTCGGTATTGTTCATGACTACTTCAAGTAGTAAGCTCCAGCTGGGAGTCGCCTATACCGAGCCATCCTTCTCCACTCTTAGCGCCAAGGCCCTTACCGCACATAGTCCAATGGCGACGCATTTGTCCAACTTTGGTGCGGACCAAACCTTTGTGTGGCACCAAGGAGAGTCTCAGCAGGCAACCACGGTTCATGAGGGGATCACAGCTCTCAACGCCACTGGCCTTACCGGGGAAGTCTTATCCTTTTCCCTCAAGGCTTTACTGTTTCCTTTCGATCCCGGTAAAGTTAAACCGCGGTTGAACTTTTGATGCTGCTGATTTTTGGGTTTTTCCTTTTTTGATCCAGGTAATGAGCACAGTTTTGAGGACAAAACTTCTATAAGAGGGAGGGAATGATGTGATCACGGGATCGGTCCTTCGGCCAAGAACACTCGCAGCCCTCGGACACTACCCGGCCATCACTCGGACGCCTCTCAAACTCTCGGACAACCCGCACTGGTGACCAGGAGCTAGCGTAGGCGACCAACGAGGCATCATTCAACCCCCAAGGATCATCAAGGCGGAGCAAGACAAGTCACCAAGGACATTTCAACCCAAGCTCACCCCCCCCCAATGGCTCATGGCTAGCATCACCAATGAAGAGCCTTGAGTCTTGACCAGCTTTGGGAAGCTTGATTCGCGTGTCTTCACCATCACACAAGTGTGAAGACACCCCTAAGCCATTAGAAGGAGCTGTACTCTTTTTCCTACTTTGGGTTTGTCCCAATGGGTATACCAAAGAGGTTTTAACGAGGCAGCGACTCTAGTGCATCTGCACTTCGTTCCCACTTGGCTCGTGATCTTGAAACACCTAAAGAAAGAATTAGGAGCCAAGGAAGTGAAGATTATCACCATGTCCCAGCCAATGACGTGGCGACCCTATCCCCTTCCTTTTGAATTTCGTCTAGATCTTTCTATGACCGTTGTTTGGTCATTACCCTTGCTTTACTTTTGCTTTTGCTTTAGGACAAGTGTGTGGTTTAGATCAAGGCCACGTTCTCTAGGGTTTTAGAGTCTCCTTATGTAAGCCTCACTATATAAAGGCATAGACTCTCATTTGTAAAGGCAGACTTGAAGTATTGAATTAAATTTCACAAGAGAGAATCTTGTTCTTGTCTCGCCTCTCTCCTTAGTCCAAGTCCGGGACTTGACTACCGAGAAACCCTAGCCGATCTTGAACTGGGTTCGACATCGACTAGTTGACCGTATCACGGGCCGAGCCATCTCCCGTGTGTCGTCGCATCAAACCACCTTTGCGTCAATCTCTACCGTATCACGTTCGGATTCTACCGCTTGTTGTACTTCTGCTTCGACTCCACCTTCCTTATCGCATCACCGAGAATCCTTACCGCATCATCGAGGATTCTTACCGCCTCACCGAGAACCACTTCCGCGTTGCCGAGAACCGTTTCTGCAGTTTACCTTCAAACTCCGGGAACCGATTTCCGCATCGTCCGTACCGCGATCAAGACTGCTCGACCAAAGCCGAGAGCAAAGGCCGGATCTCTCGATCCGCTCGTTCGTTTCAGCTCATCTCTTGCTTCCACCGTTTGTTTCCTCTCTGGATTCAAATCACCGAGCCTTGTCCGAGGAAAGCCTCATCTAGTTTCGTCGGCCCGAGAGAGTTTCGTTCCGTCCGTCCGTGCGACTCGGTAGACGACCGCGTCTGGCGGTCACATAAACCTATGTCACCAAAGTGCACTTATCTTTTCGGTCAAGGGTCTTGAGAGAACTCCAGAGTTAAGCGTGCTTGAGTTGGAGTAGTTTTATGATGGGTAAGCTTCTGGGAAGTGATAGTAGGAACTGCGCGAGTGATGACAAAACACAGAGAAATATCATGTGGCGATTTGTAGGGTCAGTAAAGTATTTAAAGCCTCTCATATGTAACAAACCGGCCATCGGATATGGATGGGCCCACGGGTCGGGAGTGGACGTGGGGCTCACTAAGGAAGGTGGATATTAGGGCATTACAAAGACAGAGGCTACATCATCGTATGTCAAAGAAGCTTTCACGAATAGATTAAGAAATTTAACTTTATTTACTATCAAAACATTTTGTGACGTTAGAAAATGGTCTTTAGTTTCTTTGGTTATCGGAGCAAACCATTTCGAGATAGCTTAAAAATAGGAACATGTTCTCTCCACATAGAAGGAGTGCAGAGCCGAGGTTTTCTTGATGGTGGAGGAGGTTGGTCGCAAGGTTATCTCCCCAAAGAAAGAAGGTAAAGAAGGTTAGACGCATGGTTATCTCTCTGAGGGAGGAAGGCGGAGCCAAGGTTTTCTTCATGGTAGATGAGGTTGGACACATGGTTCTCTCCATAAAGGAGAAAGGAGGAAGGAGGACGGAGCCGAAGTTCTCTTCATGGTTGGTAATACACTATTGTGATGATACATTATTGATTAGTATACTTTTTTAACAATAATTGATTAGTATACTATGTAATATATTTTTTATTTGAAATATTGTTTGAGTCAACAATTTTTGTAATAAAAAAACTAAGCAAAAGTGAAAGTAAAGAGATATATAATAGTTGGCTTAATATGTTCTTTTCTTTTTTGTCAACAAAAGATTAGCTTAAACGAGCTAATGGGAAAGAAAATTGTTTACATACAAAACATTATGCGGAGATGTGCGCGCATAGCGTGCCAAATAATCCGCTTTTACATTTGCATTTCTAGGAATAAAAGATAAGGAAAAAGAAGAAAATTCCTCCCTGTCCATCTTGATATCGTCAATGATGTGAGCGCCGGTCGGCTCGCGGTACGGACGGAACATCGGTTCCTCGAGATGGTTGGTGTATCGGAAACTTTCCTCGGACCAGACGGTGTGGAACGAAAGGGGAGAAGAAACGAACGATGGAAACGAGATTTGGGGGCAAACGAACGAGTGGAACACGGACTCGGTCGAGCAGCTGCGTGATAGCGGTTGGTTGGACAGATGAACGTTGTAGTGGATGGATGGTATGATCTGAAATGGACGGCGGCTAGCGAACCGAGTAAGAAACTCGACCTCGGTTCACTAGGGAAAGACTGAGTCGAAGCGGAACACAACGAACGGTCTGGACCAAATGCCGTACGGTAAAGATGGACAGTAGGGTGGATCGATGCGACGACACACGAGAGATGGCTCGGCTCGTGATACGGTTGGACTAGGGGATTACAAACCCGGTTCGTGAATCTATTAGGGTTTCTCAAGAGCCAAGTCCCGGACTTGGGCTAAGGAGAGAGTGGAGACAAGAAACAAAGATTCTCTCTTTGGAAATTAATTCAATCTTCAAGTCTGAGTTTTACAATGAGGGTTTAGGCCTTTATATAGGGAGGCTTACATAAGGGAGACACTAAAACCCTAGACATGCGGCTAAAGATAAGGAACACACATGTCCCTAAAAGCAAAAGCAAAGACCAATCTAACGGGCATAAGAGAGTTCAAAGGAAAAATAAAGAAAAGAAGGGAAGAGATAAAAATGCCACATCATTGGCTGGACGCGGTGGATAGGATCTTCACTTCCTTGGTCTATAATCTTGTCAATGAAAGTTTCCAATTCATGAGCCAAGCGGGAACGAAGTAGAGATGCACTAGAGCTCGCTGCCTCGTTAAAACCTCTTTGGTAAACCCATTGGGACAAACTCAAAGTAGGAAAAAGAGTACAGCTCCTTCTAATGACTTAGGGATTTCTTCACACTAGCTTGTTGGTGAAGACACGCGTATCAAGCTTCCCAAAGCTGGTCGCACCCTAGGCTCTTCTTTGGTGATGCTGGCCATGTGCCTTTGGTGTAAAGGTTGGAGCTTGGCTTGAACTGCCCAATAGATGACCTTGTCTTGCTCCTCCTTGATGATCCTTGGAGACTGGTTGGTGCCGAACATCATTAGAAATACCGGTACCAAGTTGTCACACACATGTCCCCTTGACTTAGTCCGCAATTGCACAATGCTTGGCTTGGCTTTTTCTCGGCTGCGACTAGACTTGTTGATCGGTGATGCGCGTGGTTTCCAGCTCGGAAGACCTTTGTTCCAAGTACGGACGGCACTTGACTTGCTGAATGATGCGTACGGTTTCCAGGTCGGAATTGCATTTGCGCGTCTTGGGAACTTCTCCTTAGGCTCTCGGTGATATGTGGACGGTGGATAGTAAGAACCCAAGTCATCACTATCAGACTCTTTGTAGAGTTTCACCATGAGCTTGCAATGGTGTGTAGCTTGTGATGTTGACGGCCAATAGTAATCCGGTGATTTATGCTCATGTTCCACTTGATTCGCCCCTTCTCCATAGTTCTTATCGTACCATGGTTCGTCCTCGGTAGCCTCTGGTTCCAGATTGGTACCATGGTGTTCTTCGTACCATGGCTCGTCTTCGGTGGCCTCTTGCTCCGGATCTAGGCAATCCCAACTTGGAATCGCACCCATCAGATTCCATGCTTGATCAGTGTGGAATCAAACGTTGCATGTTGATCGCGTTTTTGGAAGCGGTCTCAGAATGAAGTATGGTCGACGGTACGGGCGGCTATCGGAGATCATCGACGGTACGGACGTCCGGTACGGACGGCCGATGGTGGTCGGACGACGGTACGGGCGGCTGGTACGGACGGCCAATGGTAGTCAGACGTTGATACAGATGGCCAACGGTTTGTCGGATGGTGGTACAGACGGCTGAGTCGGACGGCTGGTACGGATTGCTGATGGAGATCGGACGTCGGCACGGACGATGATACGTGATACGCGATACGAGCTTGGACGATGATACGTGGATGTTGAAACGCTGATGCGGCTATACGATCGGAAGTGGATTCTCGAACGATGATGTGGACTTGGTGCGTACGCGTTGCGCTGGTCGAGTGAGTCACATACCTCGTCAAAACAAAACGAATATTCGTGAGCAAAACGCGTCTAAAGCTAGCGAATAAGATATTTCTTTGGGCAAGACAATGATTGAAGACAGCAAGGCAAAAACGACAACCTATGACTAACAAAAAGAACCTACATGCGCCTACCAGCAAACACACGCACAAAAAAAGCAAAACTTTTGGGACCACAACACGAAATGAAAAGCAAACACTCTACTTTATGGATCTATCAAATCCTAAGCAAGAACAACGATGAACAAACACAGAAACAAGATGAACGAACGAAAGAACAAACGATCTAACGATGGCACAAAGCATAAATCGAAAACTATCAAACCTATGCGACGCTAAGGACGAAACTAAGGAACCGCAAAGACACAAAAACGAAACTAACAAACTAGAGCACACAAAGAAAGCAAAGGATGATACAAAATGAGAAACGGAAAAGTAAAGGATAGATACAACCTAGTGTGGAACTTCGGCTCTGATACCAATGATGTGAGCGCTGGTCGGCTAGCGGTATGGACGGAACATCGGTTCCTCGAGACGGTCGGTGTATCGGAAACTTTCCTAGGACCAGACGGTGTGGAACGAAAGGGGAGAAGAAACGAACGATGAAAATGAGATTTGGGGGCAAACGAACGAGTGGAACACGGACTCGGTCGAGCAGCTGCGTGATAGCGGTTGGTCGGACGGATGAACACGGTAGCGGATGGACGGTATGATCGGAAATGGACAGCGGCTAGCGAAGCGAGTAAGAAACTCGACCTCGGTTCACTAGGAAAAGATTGAGTCGAAGTAGAACACAACGAACGGTCGGGACCGAACGCTGTACGGTAAAGACGGACGGAAGGGTGGATTGATGCGACGACACACGAGAGATGGCTCGGTTCGTGATACGGTCGGACTAGGGGATTACGAACCCGGTTTGTGAATCTCTTAGGGTTTCTCAAGAGCCAAGTCCCGGACTTGGGCTAAGGAGAGAGTTGAGACAAGAAACAAAGATTCTCTCTTTGGAAATTAATTCAATCTTCAAGTTTGAGTTTTACAATGAGGGTTTAGGCCTTTATATAGGGAGGTTTACATAAGGGAGACACTAAAACCCTAGTCACGCGGTCAAAGATAAGGAACACACATGTCCCTAAAAGCAAAAGCAAAAGTAAATCAAAGCAAAGACCAATCTAACAGTCATAAGAGAGTTCAAAGGAAAAATAAAGAAAAGAAGGGAAGAGATAGAAATGCCACGTCATTGGCTGGACGCGGTGGATAGGATCTTCACTTCCTTGGCCCATAATCTTGTCAATGAAAGTTTCCAATTCATGAGCCAAGCGGGAACGAACTGGAGATACACTAGAGCTTGCTGCCTCGTTTAAACCTATTTGGTAAACCCATTGGGACAAATCCAAAGTAGGAAAAAGAGTACAGCTCCTTCTAATGACTTATGGATGTCTTCACACTAGCTTGTTGGTGAAGACACGCGTATCAAGCTTCCCAAAGCTGGTCGCACCCTAGGCTCTTCTTTTGTGATGCTGGCCATGAGCCTTTGGTGTAAAGGTTGGAGCTTGGCTTGAACTACCCAATAGATGACCTTGTCTTGCTCCTCCTTGATGATCCTTGGAGACTGGTTGGTGCCGAACATCATTAGGAATGCCGGTTCCAAGTTGTCGCGGGTGGTACGAGTGTCCGAGAGTTGTCCGAGAGGTGGCCGAGAGGTGTCTAAGAGATGCGAGTGTTCTAGCCCAAGTGACCGATCTCGTGCTCACATCAGTCAAGGTATGTCTAGAATGCTGGCCAGTCATGTGGCGAAGACACCATCTTCACCAAGTCCGAACAGTCCAAGTAGAAAGCCACGTCCCGGTAGTCATGCCCGATCATACACCGCATAGCCCAAATGAAAGCTTCGACTTCGGCATGTAAAGGGGAAAGAATCCGCCGGAAATTGGTAGCTCATACTCAGCGTGGGATCCTGAAACTGGGTACAGAACCATCCTGTTCCGGCATACGAATCACCAGCTTTCCAAGATCCATCAACGAAACAGCGGTAGCCTGAAAAGGGAGGGGGAAGTGATGTTGCAGCCACCCTCAGCCGAGAGTTGGGGTCAATTGGATGGGCGGTGGAAGCCTCATCCTTATCCTCCTCCTGAGACTGCTGCCATGTCAACGCCTCGCCTTCTGCTACCCGAATCACCTCCTCTGGCCGCTCATCATCATTCTCAAAAACGCTTGCATTTCTCGCTTTCCATATATACCACAAAATCCACGGGAAAGCCGAGACATGAGAGGCCGGACTCTTGGTGCCCAAAAAATGAACCACATTGGTATACACGGACTCCATCGGAAAGGAGTGTGGTCCAATCGGTACCTGAGATAACGCCCAAACCTGGCGCGCCGATTGACAAAGAAACAAGGCATGATTAACTGTTTCCTCATCGGCACCGCATCGAGCACAACTCAAATCACAAACAATACCATGCCGACGCAAATTTGCCAAAACCGAAATGCACCCTGATAGTACCTGCCACATAAAGTGTTGAAGTTTTGGCGGACAACAAACCTGCCACACTTTGGCTAGGAGAAGGGTAATCTCCGGCCCGCCACCAAGTGCTTCAAAAGGCCCTGGGACCTCCATACGTGTCGTATGATATCCAGACTTAACCGTATACCTCCCATTCTTCGTAAAGTGCCAACCGAGAGAGTCCTCCTTTGGACAATTTCCTAAAGGTAAAGCCCCTATCAATTCAACATCAATGGGATCAAAATGCTCATTAAGCAAATCCATCCGCCACAAGATCATTTGACGATCAATTAAGTGAGAAGTTTTAAGAGAAGGGTCCTTAAACGGACCCTTGCTACAAACTGGTCTCGGGAATTGAGCCAGTATCCAAGGATCAGTCCTTATAGAAATGGACTCTCCAGACCCAACTCTTTTAATAAGTCCTTTGTTTACTAGAGAGCGAGCAGAAACAATACTTCTCCACCCATAGGAGGGAGAGTATGAACGAATCGGTTCCATGGGATTCGAGTTCCGATAATACCTACTTTTAAAAACCCTGGCGAACAAAGAGTCCGGGAACTCAATTAGCCGCCATAATTGTTTTGCCAATACAGCCGAATTAAAATCATCCACATTCCGAAAACCCAGCTCACCCAACTGTTTACTACAATACAGTTTTTCCCAAGCTAACCAATGCATACCTCTTGTCCGACCATTTGTACTCCACCAAAAATTCGCCACTGCACTAGTAAGTTTGGATGTGATTGTTTTGGGTAGCCGAAAACAAGACATTACAAAAGTTGGGACAGCAGTTGCAATTGACTTAATCATCACCTTCTTTCCCCCCTTAGAGAGCAATTTTGCCGACCAGCCAGTCGTCTGACCCTGCAGCCTTTCCCGAATGAAAGAAAAAATCTTTGTTTTAGACCCACCTAGACTCTCAGGCAGACCCATATATGAACCCATGCCGCCCAAGTTCGTTATTCCCAGGACCCTCTGGAGCTGCGTTTTTGTGTCCTCAGCAACCGTATGACCAAACTAAATAGAAGATTTTGCAAAATTAATTTGCTGACCCGAAACAGCCTCATATTTCCGTAGAATGTCCAAAACTACCTCACATTGTGCTTTTTCGACCTTGCAAAAAAATAGACTATCATCTGCAAACAAAAGGTGCGTAATTGGCGGACATTGGTTGGCCACCTTGATCCCTATAATCAGCTTATCCTCCTCTGCTTTCCTAATATTGGCAATTAACACTTCCATGTACAAAATAAACAGATAAGGAGATAAAAGGTCCCCCATACTCAACCCCTCCCCGGGATTATCAAGCCATTAGGTTGACCATTCATAAGAACTTTATACTCAACCCCTCTCCAGATTTAATGTACAAAATTGGCAATTAACACTTCCGTGTACAAAATAAACAGATAAGGAGATAAAGGGTCTCCCTGACGTAAACCTCTCTCCGGGATTATCAAGCCATTAGGTTGACCATTCATAAGAACTTTATAATCAACCCCTCTCCAGACTTAATGTGTTCATATAGACATTTTTTAGGTGGTGGTAACAAATATATTTGTAATATACAATATATAAGTGTAAAAAATACACTTTTAATGGTAACATACATAAAAATGTGTAAATAGATATAAATCAGTGTATTATAGCAAAAAAAAGAATTATAAATAACATAAAACAAATTTTAATATATTTTTGTTAAATTTAATTTTATTTACAAAATTTTAAACCCGCACATCGGGCGGGTCTTTATCTAGTATATATATAGTTATATACTAAGTATTAAACGATTCACCTGCAGCCATTGCTCCTATAACTCCAGCAAATACCACGTTCACTCCCACATCCCTTACGAACCTTATCACTTCTTCTTTATGAGGCACACGACTCATGTTTGTTTTTTTTTTTTTTTTTTTTTTNATATTGAATTGTAATTCTCGATAACTTTTTATTGGAAGATTTACTCAAGTGTCATACATTTTAGGTAATATTTCCAGAACCATACAAAACTTTTTTTTTATTACTATCATATTTCACAACGGCGGACCTACTAAGGAAGAAGGAGGGTCACCTGACCTGGGTAAACTAATTAAAAAGCTGTTTTTACATGTAATTTCAAAATATTTCAGTAGCACAGATGGTAAAATTTATAGTGTTTTCCTGCCCATACCCGAGTTCGAACCACCAATATAACACAATTAATTTTTTTTCTTTAACTGACCTCTCTAAAAAAATTTCTGGGTCCGCCACTATATTTCGGATCTATTTTCTATATCCAGGGTATCATTGTTGCATGTTAGAGAAAAAACGTAATTCCAAATAATACCATTGCCACGTCAGAAATCGCTGATGTGTATTGAATAACTCAGCTGTATAGCGCTATAGCGATAATGACGACTGATTCACATGCAGCCATTGCTCCTATCACTCCAGCAAATACCACGTTCACCCCCACATCCTTTGAGAACCTTAGACCATCTACACTAGAGAAACTCATCTAAATTGCTCAAAATTAAACTAATCATATAATTAATGTTAAACTAATCAAAGCAACCTACTAACAACTTTGAACAAAATCACCCTCCACTAGAGAAACCTATCATCATTTTTATTTAAATTTTTAAAACAACTGCAAGTTTCTTAATTATATGTAAACCTTTAATTTAATCAAATTGTATGTAGAAACGTTCATCAATTCACTGGACTACAAAAGAAGAGATGAGAACAGACCTGAGTTTTCTTGAGAAGGCATAACAGGAGCTTCACATAGAAGATCCTCTATTTTGTCAACCGAGTCATTGTCACTAGCACCAGCTGCAAAGCTTCCTTCAAGTCTGATTCTCCACACGACCAAACAGCTTCTGNTATTTTGTCAACCGAGTCATTGTCAATAGCACCAGCTGCAAAGCTTCCTTCAAGTCTGATTCTCCACACGACCAAACAGCTTCTGAACCAATTGGGAGGAAGCAAAACGTCCGATTTATAAGTAGAAACAGAACCTGCAGTTTTAAAAACCAAAACCTGAAAGTGTTCAAAACAGAAATTACAGTTTTCAAAACCAAAACCTGCAAGAACAAAAATTGCAGTTTTCGCTCTATCACTCTATCAAAACAGAAATTTCCAACCACCAAAAGAACTCCGACCAAAGATATCAACTCGCAATGTATTGGTGGCTCTGAAGGGAGCGTTATTTGAACGAAGATATTGTGATCAGACCTGCAGAGTCCAAATACGAGGCTAGACTGAGCAGACCAAATTCTCCAACACTCTCCCTATAGGTCCTGCTGCTGCACTACATCCCGCACCTAGAGAGAAGTGCATTTTGCTGCAGAACGTCTTCACCTCTTTCACATAATGCACTCTCCCAAGTGTTTCACCAACTCTCTGTTTCATAAATTGAAGAGGGGTAAACGAAATTGGAATAACACATCAAATAGCAATTAATGTATATGTTTTGAGTGCAGCCATAAAATGAGAAAGAATACCTTGGAGTTTGCTATGTATATATCTGCAGTAGAGTATAACGAGGCAACATGGGTCGTCACTGGAGTCCCCAGAATCGAATTCTAGAAGTTCTCTTGAGATTTGAAACAACCCCTCCGTTTTTTTTTTAATAATAATAATTTTTTAGTGGTCCCACATCTACTAACAACCTAACAACAATCAACAACAGTGGATAACAAATAATTCCATTAACCAACAAATGAATAATCCAATAACCACCAATTCAATAATCCAAAACCAACAATGAAATAATCAAGTTCCAATATCCTACAATGTTCTATCAACTCAATTCTAGCAGCCTAACAATAGCTAGACCACAATCAATCAAGCCTCTACAACATCCTCCTCCTCATCGCCTTGATTCCACAATCACACTTTGCCTTTACCTGCCCACCACAAACAACAATTGAGATGCGTAAGTATTATCATAAATACTTAGTGAGGCAATCATCCCACAAACATTTGAGAATCCAATGTCAAGCAATCATCAAACAATAACAATCAAACCAGGAAACAAGCAATCATCAACCAACGAAGGTTGGTGTCGACCGACACCATACCAGTGTCGATCGACACTGCCAACCTGGTGTCGACCGACACCTCCCAAAAACCCTAGTTGTGTCGACCGACACCTCCACATGGTGACGATCGACACTCCCAAAGATTCCCGAGTCGTCCTCGCACGGGTGTCGACCGACACACCAATGTTGTTGATCGACACTGATGCCGAGAATCGTCTTCCTCGACGCTCTCTTGAAGATCTCTGCCTCCCAACGCTTCCCAATCATCCCAAACTTATCCACAAGCCACATAAGGACGTAGAAACACCAAAACAACCACAAGCAAGCAAGGAATCAGACAAACAACTCAATAATCACAAAACAAAGAATTCTCAAGCTTAGTTAAGCCATGGTCATGCACTCACCTCTTTTGCAGGAGATTCTGACTCAAACTGACGCCCTCACACTCCTAGCAAGCTTCTAATGCAATTCCAGCAACAGATCTCTCTAAAAACCACAAATAATCTCCCCAAAGCTCAAGAACACTCAACTAAGCTTCTAATCACTTTTTCTCTCTTGGGAACGGTGACAAAACTCTAAAACACGACTAGGTCGACTTTTTCCCTTTAAATACTCGGTTTGGGAAAATCAATTAAGTCAAACCAGCCAAAATTCGCGAAATAAAAATCAATCTGGTCGAACCAGACAAGCTGGTGTCGATCGACACACCCCTGGTATCGATCGACACCCATCCCCAAATTTCACCATTTGATTCGCAGATATTACAATTCTCCCCCGCCAACAAGGATTCGTCCTCGAACCCCACAGAACCGTCCACCCGCCAAGGACCTCCGTGCCACCGTCAACACGGCCCACACATCCTCCGGCCGGACTGAACACCGTCAGCCAAGGTTTCTCGTGCCACTGTCGCAACAGTCCGCACACCTCCGACTGAACCCACGAGGTCTCCCTCTAGTCAATATACTCACATCCTAGACGTTATTTGCTCACAACTCAATGCTCCCCCTGTCCGTGGTCGCAACCAACGAATCATGCCGGCTCGCTATAAGGCTAACCACCTTAAGCTACGACATCCAGGAAGTCACTCACACACACTCCCCCCCGCTCTCAGGTCGCAACCCTCGAGACGTACAGGCTCACTGCCAAGCCACGGCTCACAGCTACGGTATCCAGGGAGTCTCAAAATCCCGTTCTTGGGTCATCACAGTAAAGCGCGCTCTTGGATCGTCATCTGAAGCAAACATATCACTCCCACTCTCCGGCCACAAAGTCCATCGAGCTACTGGTATCACATGAGTTGGGCCCACACAGCCTTGAGCAAACAAGTCTGATGTCATCGAGTATCTCCCGACTAGATCTACCTCAACACTTTCCATTTCTGGAAACTTCTATTTTTAGAAACTTTCCTCTTTAAGCAGTGCGCGTTCACGGAAACTCATATCCCGAACACCACCTCATCTTTGTACTTAGTTGCACAAACAACCACCTCTAAGCGACCAAGTACCAAGAGAGATGGGCTGGAATACTCTATTCCCGCTCCACCCATGGACTACAACTAGGACCATGCTAGGCAAGCTCAGTCGTGGCCTATTTCTCAAACCACTTCTTGAACCTTGCCTTCATCCTCGCCTCCGGCTACCAAGTCTGCTCCTCCACACCATCACAGTCCCATAGGACTCTCATCAAAGGAATCTTCTTCCTACGAAGTTCCTTAACTCTCATCTCGAGCACCCTCAATGGTCTCGCCTGCAAGGTCATGTTTGACTGAAGATCCTCAGGAATCTTAGGCAACAAACGATCACCCTCGTGAAGATACTTCCTCAGCATTGACACATGAAACACCTTGTGGAACACACGCATAACCTCAGGCAACTCCAGCCTGTATGCCACTGGCCCCACCCGCTCAATCACTTTGAACGGTCCCATGTACCTCGGACTCAACTTAGTCTCTGTCATTGACCTGTTCAGACCCCGCAACATAGCCATCTTAAGGTACACTAATGTGAGCACAGGACAGGAAATCGACCAAGACGCACCAGACGCGACCAAGACTTTTGCTTCGAACGCGGCCAAGGCACCAGTAGTCCTCCCAGGAGCCAAGACAAGGTCTAGGAGCTCCACCAAGGCCACCAAACAGAAGATCAATCTCTTTGTCCAAGCGTTTGACCGAGACCAAGCCCTGATCGAAGAAGACCGCGAAGACACAGTTTCGCACGGCCTTCACCCTTACCCAAGGAGTGTAAGTGAGGAATCAAACTCTTTTTCCTCACTCCTGGTTTTTCCCAAGTGGTTTAGCGGAGGAGGTTTTAACGAGGCAAGGAGCTTCAATGCACAACGTCCGAAGCCAAGTCGTTTCCCACACCAAGGCCAAAGACGGTTTCCTTGTCTTTCCTTATGCTGTGCGTTTTATTTTGAACTCTAGAATATTCCTTTTTGAACGTTAAGAGTGTTTTGTGGCTAAGTTTGTTTGTCAAAGGGAGCGACGTGTTCTATTTCAAAGAGAACACGTCGAAAGATAAGTGTGCGGACCATTGCGAGTCCGCGTGTCCTTAAGCCTTCTCTTAACCTAGCTATTTAAACCCTCTCTTAGCTTCTTGTAGACTTTAGACTTGAATGAAATAAAAACATTTCTCAAAAATAGATTCTTTGACCTTGTCGCACTCCTTTCAATAGATCAATCCGGGATTGCTCTAGCGAGAGAACCCTAACGACTCGAACCAGATTCGTCGTCGTTAGCTTGGCCATATCAAGAGGAGAGCCATTACTATCGTGTCGTCACTCGTTCCACCGTTGCTTCCATCAACTCGTTTCCACTCGCGTTCACCATCGCTTCGTATCGAGACCATTCGTTAGCCGTACTGCATCCAAACCGTCCGTATCGCATCTGTTTGACCTGATCGCGGCCAAAAGCTTGATCTCTCAACCCACTCGTTTGTTTTCCCTCATCTTCAGTTTCCATCTTTTGTTTCGTCTCCAGATTCGAATCTCCAAGTCTTTTCTGAGGAAAACTTCACCTAGTTTGAACGGCCTGAGAGTGACCTCTCTGTCTGTACCGCAACCGCGACCTCCGCTCGAGCCGTCAACAACATCACTATCAAGTATAGACACCCTATACCGAGGCCGGACGACATGTTAGACGAGCTGAGCGGATCAAGCGTCTTCTCAAAAATCAATCTTAAGAGCGGTTATCACCAAGTCCGCATGAAGGAGGGTGATGAGTGGAAAACCGCATTCAAAACCAAGCAAGGTTTGTACAAATGGTTGGTAATGCCATTCGGTCTGTCTAACGCCCCTTCTACATTCATGCGACTTATGAACCATGTTTTAAGAGCTTTCATCAATAAGTTTGTTGTGGTTTACTTTGATGACATTCTCGTATATAGTTCATGTCTATCGGATCATGTTAAGCACCTTGAGTCTGTTTTACAAACCCTCTGCGAAGAGCAATTGTACGCCAACTTGAAAAAGTGCGTCTTTGCTGCTGATGAGTTAGTGTTTCTAGGTTTTGTTGTAAGTTCGCAGGGCCTCAAGGTGATGGAGAAAAGATTTGCGCCATAGAGGCGTGGCCCACGCCTACAAGCATGTCGCACGTCCGATCGTTCCACGGTCTCGGCGCCCCTCACCGCAATCATCAAGAAGAACCGGGAGTTCCAATGGGGAGAAGAACAAGATTGAGCGTTCAAGGAGCTCAAAAGGTGACTCACTCAAGCCCCTCTACTTACCTTATCTGACTTCAACAAGACGTTTGAAGTTGAGTGCGACGCGTCTGCTGTAGGCATCAGTGCAGTTCTTACTCAAGGAGGCAAACCGGTGGCTTACTTCAGCGAGAAGCTCAGCGGCGCCACCCTCAATTATCCCACGTATGACAAAGAACTCTACGCCCTAGTCCACGCTATGGAGGTTTGGCAGCCAGACCAATCTGAAGAGTTCGTGATTCACACCGATCACGAGACGTTGAAGCATTTTCGCGGCCAGACCAATCTGAAGAGGAGACACGCGAAGTGGCTTGAGTTCATCGAGTCATTTCCGTACATGATCAAATACAAGAAGGGAAAGGAGAACGTTGTAGCCGACGCCTTGTCACGAAGGCACGCGTTGATCACTACAATGGAAGCCCGAGTCTTGGGGTTCAAAAGCATTAAGGACGCGTACGCTGAAGATGTCAAGTTTGGTGATTGCTTCAAAAATCATGGAAAAGGCATCTACACCGAGTTCTATTTGCATGAAGGGTTCTTGTTCCGAGGCTGGCGTCTATGCATCCCCACCGGATCCATACGCGAGTTGTTAGTTCGAGAAGCACACAGTGGAGGTTTATCCGGTCACTTTGGTATCACCAAGATGCTAGCCGTGCTTCAAGAGCATTTCTATTGGCCGAAAATGCGCAACATGGTCGAGAAACACTGCGGACGCTGCGTAGTGTGTCAAGCCTCAAAGTCGACAACTCACCCTCACGGCCTCTACATGCCTCTACCAGTGTCAACAGCGCCTTGGATCGACTTATCAATAGACTTCGTTCTCGGCCTACCTCTCTTAGCACATAAGGACAGTATAATGGTTGTGGTGGACAGGTTTTCAAAGATGGCGCACTTTATACCTTGCAACAAGAGCAATGATGCTGTACGACTGGCGAACCTCTTCTTCAGTCAAGTGATCAGACTTCATGGCTTACCGCGCACTATCATCTCCGACCGAGACCCGAAGTTCCTTGGTCACTTTTGGCGAACACTATGGAAGAAACTCGGCACCAAACTCCTATATTCCACCGCCGCTCATCCGCAAACTGACGGCCAGACCAAAGTCGTGAACCGGTCAATAGGAGCGTTGCTTCGTACGGCAATCACAAGCAACAAGGGTTCATGGCTCGAGTGTATTCCCCTCATTGAGTTCACTTACAACCAAGCCGTCCATTCTTCAACAAAGAAGTCTCCTTTCGAAGTTGCCTATGGGTTCAAGCCGCTCACGCCTATGGATCTTCTGCCTCTACCACCGGACGAGAGCGAGAACCAAGATTGAGCCGCGAGAGCAGAGTTAGTCAAGAAGCTGCACGAGGAAGTTCGAGCAAACATCGAGAGACGGACCAAACTGTACGCGCGCTTCTTGAACTGAGGACGCAAGCCTATGTTGTTCAAGCCAGGCGATTGGGTTTGGCTTCACTTAAGGCCGGAACGGTTCCAGCAGAAAAGAAAAGACAAACTCAGCCCCCGAGGAGACAGACCATTCAGAGTCGTTGAAAAGATCAACGATAATGCTTACCGTCTCGAGCTTCCAGGTGAGTATACCACATCAACATCTTTCAATATTACTGATCTCGTTACGTTTGACGCAGGTGACGACGAAGATGTTTTGGGGACAAAACCTTTTCAAGGGGGAGGGAATGATGTGAGCACAGGACAGGAAGCCGACCAAGACGCACCGGACGCGACCAAGACGTTTGCTTCGAACGCGGCCAAGGCACCAGTAGTCCTCCCAGGAGCCACAACAAGGTCTAGGAGCTCCACCAAGGCCACCAAACAGAAGATCAATCTCTTTGTCCAAGCGTTTGTCTGAGACCAAGCCCTGATCGAAGAAGACCACGAAGAAACAGTTCGCACGGCCTTCACCCTTACCCTAGGGTGAAGGCAACCAAGTCATTGTAAGTGAGGAATCGTACTCTTTTTCCTCACTCCGGGTTTTTCCCAAGTGGTTTACCGGTGGAGGTTTTAACGAGGCGAGGAACTTCAATGCAATACGTCCGAAGCCAAGTCGTTTCCCGCGCCAAGGCCAAAGACGGTTTCCTTGTCTTTCCTTATGATGTGCGTTTTATTTTGAACTCTAGAATATTCCTTTTTGAACGTTAAGAGTGTTTTGTGGCTAAGTTTGTTTGTCAAAGGGAGCGACGTGTTCTATTTCAAAGAGAACACGTCGAAGGACAAGTGTGCGGACCATTGCGAGTCCGCGTGTCCTTAAGCCTTCTCTTAACCTAGCTATTTAAACCCTCTCTTAGCTTCTTGTAGACTTTAGACTTGAATGAAATAAAAACATTTCTCAAAGAGAGATTCTTAAACATTTCTTAAACATTTCTTAAAAAAAAAATATCATATCCCACTTCCACTCTAGAATGGATAAACTCTGCAATAAACCACCTGGAACCTGATGCTCAGCCTTCACTAGCTGGCAAGTGTCGCACTTCGAAACCCAGTCGGCTACGTCCTTCTTCATCTCGACCCAGTGATAATACCGCTTGAGGTCACGGTACATCTTGGTCGCTCCTGGATGAATAGAGAACTTGCTCGAATGAGCCTCTCTCAGTATCTCCTGCCTCAGATCCACGCCCTTGGGCACACAGACCCGACCATGCATAAGGATAGTCCCATTAGCAGAGACCTGATATTTCGAACCCGCAGCCCTAAAGGCATTCATCAGCCCCTCATCACTCTCCTGAGCTAACCGCACTCTACTCAACAAGTTTGCTCGATCAGCTTCCTCCAAACCCAAAGGTTCCTGTGAAATAGCACACAAGCTCAATGCACTAATCTCACCTACCAACGCCTCCATATCCTGCTCCTGAGCTGATGCCGCCCGCTTCCGACTCAAGGCATCTGCAACCAAGTTAGCTTTACCAGGATGGTAAGCTATGTCCAGATCATAATCCGCTACTAACTCCATCCAACGCCTCTGCCTCAAATTCAGCTCAGGCTGAGTAAAAATGTACTTCAAACTCTTATTTTCTGTAAATACATGTACCTTCCCGCCATACAGATAAGACCTCCAAATCTTCAGAGCAAATACTACTACTGCCATCTCCAAACCATGAGTAGGGTAATTAGCCTCAAGCTTCTGCAACTGCCATGAAGCGTAAGCTATAACCTTCCCCTGCTGCATAAGCACACAACCTAACCAACCTCGAGAAGCATCTGTATACCCAACATAAGGCTCGTTCTGCTCAGCCAGTGCTAACACCGGCATGGTAGTCAACATCTGCTTGAGGCTTACAAAACTCGCCTCACACTCTGGTGACCACACAAATGGAACCTCCTTCCCTGTGAGCTTAGTCATCAGCTATACCATACTCGCAAAACCCGAAACAATCCTCCTATAGTAACCCGCTAACCCTAGAAAACTCCTGATCTCAGTGGCACTCTGCAGCCTCGGCCACTCTCTGATGGCCTGAATCTTCTTGGGATCCACTGAAACTCTCTCTGCAGAAACAATGTGACTCAAGAACCCCATCTCACGCTGCCAGAAACTGCACTTACTCAGCTTAGCAAACAACTTCTGCTCCCGTAGCTTCTCCAGAACTGCTCTTAGATGTACTGCATGCTCATTAGGACTCTTGGAATATATAAGGATATCGTCAATGAAAATGATGACAGACACGTCCAGAAACTCCTGAAACACGCTGTTCATCAATCTCATAAACGCAGCTGGCGCGTTTGTCAAACCGAACAACATAACCACGAACTCATAATGCCCGTATCTCGTCCTAAAGGCAGTCTTCCTCACATCTGCCTCATGTATCGGAATCTGATGATAACCCGATGCCAAGTCAATCTTGGAGAACCAAGTAGCACCCCTCAACTGATCCAACAACTCATCAATCCTCGGGAGAGGGTACTTGTTCTTCACAGTGACCCGGTTCATACCCAGATAGTCGATACACAACTGGAAACTCACGTCCTTCTTCTTAACAAACAGCACCGGTGCTCCCCACGGTGAACAATTAGGACGGATAAAAAGCTTGCTCAACAAATCCTCCAGCTGCTTCTTCAGCTCTACCATCTCTGCTGGAGCCATCCTGTAGGGCGCCTTAGACAACGGCGTTGTCCCCGGTTCCAACTCTATCGTGAAGGGATCAGACCGAGATGGTGGTAACCCCTGCAATGGATGGAACATATCCTCAAACTCCTCCAAAACCCGAATACCTCCAACAGAAGACTGTCCTACAAACTCCCACATCAAAATCGTAACCAAGTAGGCCTCACACCCCTTCTCGATCATCTTCCCAGCCTGCACGGCCGAGATCACGAGGCTTCCCGAAGTCGGTCTCACTCCCTCGAAAACCAACTTCCCTTCTGGACGCTCGAAGACGACTCTGCCCCTGAAACAGTCCAGATGCACCCTATGACAATGCAACCAATCCATCCCCAGAATTACATCATACAGCTCCACCGGACTGATAATCAAATCTGCTGGCCTCGACTCTCCCGCGATATGAATATCCACATACTTGACACGACCAAAGACTCTGAGGAACTTCCCTCCTATAACCCTGAAAATACCCGTTCTGTCACCGGGATCTCCTCTGATACTAACGCTCTCACCACACTATGGAGTAATGAAGCAATGGGTTGCTCCAGAGTCAAACAGAACGTGAGACATAAACCCACGCACCGACAAGGTCTCTACACAAACCTCATGTGTTGAGAACCTAACATTCAATCACAAGCGAATCAAACATAAATATGAACTATTGAATTGACCAAGTTCGAGTCTTAGAAGTTATACTTGTGATCGATCATGCACTGGTGCCACCAGGATCCATAGTCGAGTACACCCGCAACGTCTGCTCGATCCATCCCACCGGCTGCACACCCAGCTGCACTCCTGGCTGCCTTCCAGCCTACACCGCTGCTACCGCAATCTGCTGCAACTTGGGACAATGAGGCTTAATATGCCCCGTCTCCTTGCAGTGGTAACAGACTCGGTTATCTAACCGCTGCTCCGTCACTTCCCGCTGCTCACCTCTTTGCGGACAGTTGGCCACCTTGTGGTCCATGCTACCACACCCAAAGCATCCCGCACCACCAGACCCTGATCTCTTCATAGCATCATACTTCTGGTTCTGCCCCAGCGCAGGTTTGCCGCCCTTACTAGAAACAGAATGCGGCTGAGACCGCTTTGGCTGCACCGAAGGACTGACACCACCACCTGTGACCTCAAGTCATCCTCTATCCCAGCAGCAACCTCTACCAGCTCCGCTCTCATAGCATAGGTCCTCACCCCACACCGAGTCCTCAGATCATCCGCAGAGCCAACAAGAACCTCCGCACTTGAGCCGACTCTGGCCGGCTGAACTCCGCATCCAGCTCCCGCACTGTACGGTTCCCCTGATTCAATCCCAAGAACCGCGCCTCCATGCGATCTAGTGCCTCTTGTGGAAAGTACTTGGAGTTAAACTCCTGCCCAAGTCATCTCCCGCTGCACCCTCCGTGCTGTCACCGACCTCAACCACACACGTGCATCTCCTGTCAGGTAATTGATACTAGGATTTGTGTGTGTTTATCCTAGTAGGTCTCAATTAACCTGATGTAGTTGTAGTACTTAAGGTGTCAATCCAAATGAGATGTTGCTAGCAATCAAGATGCAATCAAGCGGTCACAAGTTAAGCCAGATTCAAATGAGTTTTTGTCTAACAAACTTGAGTGAACGAGATACAAGAACAAAACGAGTTTGCAGAACAAGAGCTAAAATGCGATAACAGAAGAGAGCAAAACAAGCTAAACGTGCAGAGAAAAATGATCAAGCTATTGCAACTAAAACAAAGAAGAAGCTTAAAGATGTAGAAACAATCAGATAAGTAGAGGCCTTAAGGATGGGGTTATTGATTTTGGTGGAGTCTCTTAATCTACCCAGAATTCCTAACAGAATACAATCAAGTTATCCCTAGACAACAAACATCACAACTTAGCTAATCCAATCTGTTGACAGAAGCTACTCGGACTCAATCACTTTCAAACCTAACTCTCGCTAGAGAAACATGGTTAAGCAGACATGACAAACAAGTTCATTCATGTCAATAGACCCCCTAGACATCCAATCTCTTAGGCTAGGTATGTAAATCTCTGGTATTAGTTTGTTCAAGCATCTCATGGAACACCTTTTGGATGCTGAGATGCTTAAGATCTAATTCCAAATGATCAGTAAGAAATTAGCAGTCAGAACACTAATCCAGAAGGGAAATCAGACAATCTAAGCTTAGGCATCCTATTAGACCAAGATTTTCCACCTAATCTATCTCATCCTCAAGAACTCTAGTTCACTAATCAGATCCAGAAATCATCATCAAGGATGCAAACCCATAAAACATTGAATCAAGCATCATGAGATAGACAAAAATGGGATGAACAACTTTGTATAAGAAATCCAATGCAAAAACTCAATAAAATCAAAGCTATCTGGATTACAAAGTCTCAAGCGTTTTAGGTGGCTAGGTCAACCTTAAGGAAAAGAACAAAAACGAGATGTCTCGGTAAAAACTTAACAAAACGTATTTATAGTAAAACATGGAAATCCCTAAAACATAAAACGACAAGATAGAGCGTCGGTTCGGGAACCCTTCTCGGATGCGTCTTGAGAAAAAAACCAGGATGTTGGTTTAAGAGCGTCGATCGAGTCGCATCGTGAGAGTGTCGATCGAGTCAGAATATAGGAAGTTTGATCGAATGGCGGCTTGAGATCGTTGATCGAGTGGCAGCTTGAAATCCTCGGTCGAGTGGCAGCTTGAGAGGTGTCGTCTGAGAGCTGCTTGAAAAGTGTCGTCTGAGACCTGCTGATCGAGTCGCATCTTGAGAGTGCTCAGGAGCCCTCCTGGGACGTCTTGGTGGAGTCGCTGCTAACATCCGATCGAGTGGGAGCTCTCCTTTGCGTGCAGGTCGAGTCGGAATTCAGAACGTACGTGCTTCTACTAAAACGGCGATAACTCATGAACCACGACTCCGATTGTCTTGAAAAAAATGGCATTAGAAAGATGATCCAATTACCTACAACTTTGATGAAGACTTTGAAAGCTGAATCCCAAAGTAAAATCTTCACTCGACTCGATCAAAGACGTGGAAGGTTGGGTCGCTGGGTAGTGTTAATCGAGTCGCTGGACTGCTTTCCTTCTCCCTGTTTGCTTTTGATGGTTTGGACATCCCCTAAAACACCTGAAACAACTCCAATATGCAAGATGCATGCAAGACCAATGCAAAGACTACCTAGATATGCATATTATGCAAAAGAGACCAAAAACAATACAAAGCAATGAGTTAAGAGAACAAAATGAATGACAAATGCATGATGAAAAGGTGTAAATTATATACATATCAACTCCCCCAAACTTATTCTTTGCTTGCCCTCAAGCAAACAATCAATAATAAAGTATGGAAGAGAGGTTTGAAGATGAGGTCTCAGAACCTAAAACATGTTGAATAGAGTAGATAGAATCAAGGTCCTTGTTTTTAGTTCTATGATGCATGGTGAAGAAACTCTATTTAAAAATTTTAGACAACCTGAAAAGATTCCGAACCTTAGTCTACACATGTCATCATTTATATCATTCCCTTTAACATTCATTAACAAAGAACCATGAATCAAGCTATGCAATGTCATCAAACTCATTTGGCTGGGGTGAAGGGTTAGAGATAAAAATGGTCTCCTTTGCAAGTCGTTTTAACAATAAAAAACAGGGATCTCTCGCGAAAATGAGTTGAGCTTAAGAGAAGGTTAAAGGTCGAAACCAACTGATACATACAAGAGCAGTGCCCCGTCTACCCAAAGGTCCCAAGGAAACTTAGCTCTAACTTTCTATCCCAGAAGTTGGTCCCATCTCTACCCTTCATCGATATCTCTTTTTAAACCCATTCTCTCATTCTTTTCACTTAGCCTTAGGAGGAGGTTACTTCATATCAATCTAGCGGATGGGAAACCTTTTTTTTATCACTATGGTCCTCTTTCTTTTCTTCTTAAAACTCTAGACTTCTTAAGCGTTTTGCTTTTTCTTCTTTGTCTAAACTTTTCTTTCTATGACTAGAACCAAATAATTATTTTACATTGCACAACCAACATCCTTTACTAGACTTGTGAACCTTGAAAACACATTCCCCCTCCTAAAGACTCTTTATCCTTTTTCTTTCTCTTTTTCTCTTTCTCTTTTCAGTACAAATCCAATCCCAAAACCCAAAATCGAGTCTCACCTAGTCCTACTAGTCTGGATAGCGCGAACTAGAACCACACAGGATTCTACTCTTGTCGGCTAGAACCTAAGACTTTCTAACAAGCTCAACTCGGAAAAGACCTCACACTCAAGAATACAATTGGCTTGAAAGAACGTTTGGTTAAGGGAGCTGGAAACTGTTACAAAGATGGGAATTAGCTACTTGGATTAACAAGGGTGGTAAAAAGGAGAAAGATATTTAAGTATGTATGTGGTATCTATGAGTTCAACTTCAATGCATAACAAGATAATTGCAAGTCAGGATTAGGTTCAGGTTGATAGGGATTGATGTCAATTCAAAACATGCTTCAATCAAGACTAGAATGCAATTTTGAGAATTCAAAACCTCGTTCAGTCTTACGTTTCAAGTTCAATCAACATGCATCAAAGAACTAATAACAAGGGCATTGATCCTATCCTATTGAATTCAACATGTTAACAAGGTTACAATCATCATCAACCCCTATGCTAAATGCAACATTCCTAAATGAATAACACTGGACTCAATCCTAATATGCAAATGCAAAATACATGAACACTCTGTTTTTGTGGAAATTTTCGAATTTTTTTCAAATTTTTATGGTTTTTCTATGCAAATAGATGAATGCAGACTCAAACATGATATGATGCAAAAATTTGAAATAAGAATCATAGAAGACATCATCTCAAACCCTCCCCCAAACTTAAATTACTCAGTCCCGTGTGTAAGAAAAATTTGAAGTAGGATTTGAGAATCATAATAGAAACAATGCAATGATGAGATGATATATACAAAGGAAATGTAGGAGTACCTCAGTAGTAAAAGAAGGAGTCGGTGCTCGGTACGGCGGATCGAGTGAGATGATGGCGAGAGAAACTTCATGGCATCAGATCGAATTAGGTGAGAAATTTAGTTTTCGCGAAGGTGAGCTACCCCGTCCCACTAAGACGTTGGGTCGAGTTGGAGCTTCGTCGGGATGAGGATGCTCCAGGTAGCAGCTCCGTAAGATGTTGATCGAGTGGAGTGATGGTTGGTTCCAGGAGCAGCTTCGATTCGTCGTCGATCGAATGGAGTGATGGTTGGTTCCGGGAGCAGAGCCGGTTCGTCATCGATCGAGTGGGAGTCTTCAACACCGGATCAAGTCAGAACTTCGTCGAGTCGTGGCTTGGTCGAGTCGTCGGCAAGAGATTCACGAGAGCTCCTCTTCTATTGCTTCATTCCATGTCTGCAAAACCCAACACTCTGCTATTTGTATTTTTTTTTGTCTTTTCCACTTTAGTTGACCATACTCCCTTCTGTGGATTCCTGAACAGCAGAAAACGAAAAACAAAAATTAAAAACACAAGATCCTAAATTGTATTTACAGAGATACCTTTGGGACTTCCTCCCAAGTGAGCTTGTTTAAAGTCTCTGAGCTTGACTTTGCATACTCCTTATGCTTTGGGAGGTTCATAGAGAGGTGATGAGCTCCCCTCTGGTATGTCTTGTCTAGCCAGATACTCTTTAACATTCTGCCCAGGTTCAACAACAAATGAACTGCTCTTCTTCATTATCCCAAACCTCCGCCTTTATTTCCTTGGAGGAGAACTTCTTATTGTACCTTGGAGCTTCTTGATTTGCCCACTCACCTCCTTAACCATAACTGTTAACTCTCTCACTGAATCCCCTAGAATATTGGTAGTTTGGAGTTCAAACAAACTGTCAAGCGCGTGAGGACTTGTCTCTTGCGGTTGGTGAAGTTTAGGAAGCATGTCATGAAGCTTAGGGAGAGCAACAACTGCACTCGAGTTGGAACACGGTCTAGTGCTCCTTCGAGTTTTTTCTTTGGATACCCAAACTCCTGTTTCTGCCTCATTCACACCCTCAAAGATGTCAAACCCAGCTTTCTGATCTTTCTCTTCAATCACGAAGGTCTGCTCATCAATAGTTGGCTTCTTCTTAGCATCCTTGATATCAAACTTCATCTTGAAGTTCTTACCCAGATTGAGATCAATCATCTCCTTCTTGACATCAATGACTGCTCCAGCTGTAGCTAAAAAAAGTCTTCCCAGGATTAGTGGATCTTTAGGCTCTTCATCCATTCCCAGCACCACAAAGTCAATAGGAATCTCAGCTTGTCCAATTTTGATGGGCAGGTTCTCTAGTAGACCATGAGGCAATCTAGTAGTCCTATCAGCCAATATTAAGCGGAGGTTGCATGACTTGTATTCGTTGAATCCTAGTCTCTGAGTTACAAAGAGTGGCATGAGGCTTACTGAAGCACCAAGGTCACATAGACAATTTTTGAAGGCCAATGGACCTAGAGAACAAGGCAAGGTGAAAGAACCAGGGTCCTCTAGCTTCTTTGGGATAATCATCTTATGCATAACAGCCTTGCATTCATGAATAACCCCACCTATGTCATTCACTACCCTCTCATCTTCCAGAGCCTTAGCTTGAGCTCCTTTTCCTATCTCCTCCTTCTCTTTGGTATTTTCTGTTACCAAATCAGTTAAAAACTTTTGATATTGAGGCACAAGTGCAAATGCATCAAGCAATGGCATCCTAAGTTCAAATTTCTTGACTTGTTTTTCGAACAGAGCTTTATACTTCTCAGTAAGCTGCTTCTTAAACCTCACTGGAAATGGTAGAGGTGGCTTATATGGTGGAGGAATGAATCTCATAGGTTTATCCTTAGGAGCAGCGGGTTCTTTAGTAGCTTCAGGATCATATTGCTTGGCTGACTTAATTGGATCCTTGAGCACCTCGACATGATCCTTTATTTAAACTTCATATTGAAGAAAATCCTCCCCATCTAAAATCTCATTGTCCTCAGTGAGCCGTACATCTACAGCTTGGGTGGTGATTGAGCGATTCGTATTTGGCGTTCAAATCATTGTATCCTGAGTCGATCTAGTTGCTCATCTCCGCAAAACGTTTTGCGGTGTCCATAGCTGCTGAAGCCTGATTCTAAATCATTTGCTGAAGTAGGCTGCGTAACTCAGCTTCTTGTGAATGGTTCTACGGGCCTTGTTGTTGTTGGAATCCAGGTGGTTGGTTGTAGCTTCCAGAGTACTGCTGCTTAGGGGCATAGCAAACAAGTCAGATTCTGAACCAATAGATATAAAAGAACTTAATCTAGCAAGTGCTGAAATCCTAAACGTAGCAAAATAAATACAACCAAATGGCAACGGCGAAAAATTGATAACATGATTTTCACCCAGGGTATCAATTCCCTATGCAGTTGTAGTACAAAGGGTTATCAATCCCAATGGTTGTTTATGCTAGTAGGAATGATGCAATCAGAACAATGCAAGTCAAGCCAAGCAATAGTGGGGTTTTTATCTAACAATCCTAAAATAATAAAAGGGAAGAATATAAACAAAGAACCACACGACATAAGCACTCGATGCAAGCATTCGAATACAGGATCGGGTGGGGTGATCGAGTAAGCAAAGATGGTATGAGCAACTCGAGGGGTTACTCGATGCAGGTTATCGTGTACCTGATCAGGTAAGGGATCGAGTGATGAATGAAATGCAAGCAATTAAAATACAAAAGCTTCTAAGGATGGGGTAATCGAATCCTAAGTATTCCTGACCAATACAGATGTCTTACATGCCTCAAGCAAATATTTCCTAGATAATGAATCTCTAAAATCTTGTTAAAACACTCTCGTGATAGAAACAATCAACCTTAATCACTTCCCTACCCAACTCTCGTTGGAGAAACATGATCAAGCAGACATTAAGATCCGACTCATTATTGTCAGTAAACCCCTTACTCATCTAATCTCTTAGGCTAAGTGAGTAAACCTCTAGCATTGGTTGATTCAAGCATCTCATCTACACCTCTCGGTGGTAAAACACCTTAGATCTAATCTCACCCTCTCGGTTTGTTGACAGCATTAAGAACACCAATCTAGAAATATACAATCAACTAAGACATCTTAACCGATCAAGAACATAAAATCATCTATCCCATCCCTTTAAACTTTACTACACTACTCGGAAATCATAGCAAGAAACATAACAGCATATATGAACGAAAATTGCATTATAATAAACGGTAGAGTAGAGAAGTAAGAATACAAGATAGAAATCTAAAGAAATGATAAAAAGTTATGAAATAAAATCTAACAAAAGGAGAAAAGTGTTTTGAGTCGCTCAGTTCTCTCACAGAAGCTCTCGCTCTCTGGTTTGAGAGTCTGCGGCGTGCTCGTT
>NC_025686.1:13502675-13504015 GCF_000633955.1 Camelina sativa
TTTTTTTTTTTTTTTTTTTTATTATCAAACCCCCTAGACTTAAACTACCCACATTCTTGATTTTAACTCTCTTTTTTTTTACTCCCTAAGGTTTAAACTTTAAACTTCTAGCTTTCTTTTTTTTTCTTTTTTTTTTGTTTATTTGCTAAACTCCTATATATATATATATACTTTTTTTTTCTTTCTTTCTAGGAGACTATAGCAAGATCTTTTCTCTTTTTTTACTTAGAGACTTAGAGCTAATTGATTCTAACCTTAGGGACTTCTTTTTTTTATTCCTCAACCCAATCCCAAATAAACATACTAACGACCTATCTTTCAAAATCGAATCTATTAGCTAGTTCAAATTCTAACTTAGCTAAATCAAGAGGCAGTTCTTTGTCATTCTCAATACTCTCAAGGTTTCACAACCTATAGCACAATGAAAAAGGCCTCACTCAAAAATTCACAACAAGGTTTGAAAGAAAGGTTTGAGTTCATGGGTAGGAAAAACAAATCGGGTTAAATGAAAAGATTGGTAAAAATGGAGTGCTAACTCGAATTTAGAGTTACCATGAGCAAGTATTCAAGTTCCATAAGCAAGACAATTAAAGTTCAAATTAAATCCAATAATATAGAGATGTTCCAATGTTCTTTTTTTCCACAAATCAGGTTTCCATTAAATTCAAATAAAGAGTAATTTACAAAGCTTTTATACAGAATTATTGTAACACAATTATTACATACGCAGATGTATGCGCCATACATTAAGAAAAATACAGCAGAAGGGAGATTGACGATGCTTTCCGAAGAGTAGCCTTACTCGCTAACCGCTTATAGAACTGGTTATTGTCCAACTTCATATTTGATTTTCCTCTGTTACGATTTGCATGCAGCATCTTGTGGCTGGACTTTCTTTTTGCGAACCTGTAACATCCGCGAACCAATTTTTGTAATTTTGGTGTGGGTGTCGATCGACACCCTTGGTGGCATCGATCGACACCATGTGTTCCGGTTTGGTCGGGTTCGTTTTAATTGTCGATTGGTTCGGTTTGGTTCAATTAAAATCCCTAAAATCGTGTGTAAAAGGGGAAAACGACCCTAGGTCGTGTTATTTTGTTGGTAGTCGCCGCTTTTGAGAGAAAGAGAAAGAGAGAAAAGAGAGAAAACGTTTCTGTGACTTTCTGGGTTTGTTCTTGGAGTTTTTGGAGAGATCTGAGGCTGTAGGAGGGTTAGCTGTTGCTGGAAACGAAGGGGGAGCTTCTGGAGGTGTTGTTTTCCACGTTTCTCAATCCAATCTTCCTGTTCTTGAGGTGAGTGCTTGACCATGGTTGATCTAAGCATGAGATCTCTCTTGTTTG
>NC_025686.1:13505669-13510250 GCF_000633955.1 Camelina sativa
TTGTGATTCCACGGTAAGTTGTGTTTCTTGTGTATTAGAATTATTGTTTGCTTAGCCTTCTGTTCTTGGATGATACAGATGGTTAGGGGTGAGGATGCTGTTGGTCGCGGTCGTGGTCGTGGGCGTGGTCGTGGTCGGGGTCGGGGACGAGGTCAAGTTCCTGAAGCCAGTGTGAGTGTGACCCAGAGCATGGCCAGTGAGGAGGTGGCGGAGTCACAGGTTCATCCTAGTGTGTCTGGAGACCAGGCTGGTTTGGGTGACGGCAGGGCGGATGGGCCCGGTGTCGGTCACGGTGTTGCCCCGGGTGTGGGGGTTGCAGCGGGAGGTGCTCCAGGCAGGGAGGATGTCTTGATGGACTTGCTAGCTCAGGTAGCTCAGGCTTTGCAGCGACTTCCAGCAGTTGTGCCGCCAGTGGTTGGTGGGCAGGATCCAGTAGTGCCGCCAGTGGGTGGTGGACAGGTTCCAGTGGTGCAGCCTGCAGCGGGTTTGCAGGCAGGTGTGCAGCCGGGGGCCGAGGTAGTGGATGCTCAGTATGTGCGGATGATGGAGCAGCTGCGGCATGTGGGAGCAGGGTATTTCTCAGGAAGTACCGATCCGAGTGTAGCGGATGAGTGGAGAGAGCGGATGGAGGATATTTTCCTTTCGCTTAGGTGTCCCGACCGGTACAGGGTGGATCTGGCAGTGTTTTACTTGTCAGGAGATGCTCGTGTGTGGTGGAGGTCGGTGACAGCACGGAGGGTGCAGAGGGGTATGTCTTGGGGAGATTTTGTGGGGGAGTTTAACTCCAAGTATTTTCCTCAGGAGGCACTTGATCGTATGGAGGCACGGTTCTTGGGTCTGACTCAGGGGAACCGTACAGTGCGGGAGCTGGATGCAGAGTTCAGTCGGCTTGTAGGGTATGCAGGCAGGGCATGGGAGCCAGAGGCGGCTCAGGTGCGGAGGTTTTTGTTGGCTCTGCGGGATGATTTGAGGACTCGGTGTAGAGTGAGGAGTTATGCTACGAGAGCGGAGTTGGTTGAGGTTGCAGCTGGGATAGAGGATGATTTGAGGTCACAGGTGGTTGTGGTCGGTTCTTCAGTGCAGCCACAGCAGTCTCAGCAGTCTCAGCCGTCTTCTGTTCCTAGCAAGGGCGGCAAGCCTGCGCAAGGGCAGAAGCGGAAGTTTGATGCTATGCAGAGGTCGAGGCACGGGGGTGCGAGATGCTTTGGGTGTGGTAGTAGGGACCACAAGGTGACTAGCTGTCCACAGAGAGGTGAGCAGCGGGCAGTGACAGAGCAGCGGGCGGTGACGGAGCCGCGGACCGATACTCGAGTGTGTTACTACTGCAGAGAGACGGGGCATATCAAGCCTCGTTGTCCCAAGTTGCAGCAGAGGGCAGTAGCAGTGTTGCAGGCTGGAGCTCAGCCAGGGGTGCAGCAGGGTGTGCAGCACGGTGTGCAGCCGGTGGGTTGGATTGAGCCGACGACTCAGGTGTACTCGACCCAGGAGCCCGGTGGCACTAGTGCAGGAGCGATCACAGGTATAACTTCTGAGATTCGAACTTAGTCAATTCAATAGTTCAGATTATATTTGTTTTTGCTTGTGGTCAAGTGTTAGGTTCTCAACACATGAGATTTGTGTAGGGACCTTGTTGGTGGGCGGGTTTAAGTCCCATGTTATGTTTGATTCTGGAGCTTCTCATAGCTTCATTACTCCGGAGTGTGCCGTGAGTGCGGGGATCAGAGGGGATTCTGGAGAGCGTTCAGGAGTTGTCAGAGTTGCTGGAGGCAAGTTTCTGAGGGTTATTGGACGAGCTGGAGGAGTTGATATTCAGATCGCAGGAGAGTCGTGGCCAGCGGATTTGCTTATCAGTCCAGTGGAGTTGTATGACGTCATTCTTGGTATGGATTGGTTGCATCGGTATAAGGTGCATTTGGATTGCTATCGGGGTAGAGTGGAGTTTGAGCGTCCAGGAGGGAAGTTGGTTTTTCAGGGTATTAGACCGACTTCGGGGAGTCTCGTGATCTCAGCCGTTCAGGCAGGGAAGATGATCGAGAAGGGCCGTGAGGCCTATCTGGTTACTATATCTATGCCAGAGTCAGTGGGGAAGTCTACGGTTAGCGGTATTCCGGTTGTGGAGGACTTTGAGGATGTGTTCCAGTCATTGCAGGGATTACCACCATCTCGGTCGGATCCTTTTACCATTGAGCTGGAACCGGGGACGATGCCGTTATCCAAGGCTCCTTACAGGATGGCTCCAGCAGAGATGGCAGAGCTGAAGAAGCAGCTGGAGCATTTGTTGGGCAAGGGTTTTATCCGTCCTAGTTGTTCACCGTGGGCAGCTCCGGTGTTGTTTGTTAAGAAGAAGGATGGGAGTTTTCGGTTGTGTATTGACTACCGGGGTTTGAACCGAGTTACTGTGAAGAACAAGTACCCTCTCCCGAGGATTGATGAGTTGTTGGATCAGTTGAGGGGTGCTACTTGGTTCTCCAAGATCGACTTGGCTTCAGGTTATCATAAGATCCCTATTCATGAGGCAGATGTGAGGAAGACAGCCTTCATGACGAGATATGGGCACTATGAGTTTGTGGTGATGCCGTTTGGGTTGACAAACGCGCCAGCTGCGTTTATGAGATTGATGAACAGCGTGTTCCAGGAGTTTCTGGACGTGTCAGTCATCATTTTCATCGACGACATCCTGGTATATTCTAAGAGTCCTGAGGAGCATGCAGTACATCTGAGAGCAGTGTTGGAGAAGCTGCGGGAGCAGAAGTTGTTTGCTAAGCTGAGTAAGTGCAGTTTCTGGCAGCGTGAGATGGGGTTCTTGGGTCATATTGTTTCAGCTGAGGGAGTTTCAGTGGATCCAGAGAAGATTCAGTCCATCAGGGAGTGGCCGAGGCCGCAGAGTGCCACTGAGATTCGGAGTTTCCTGGGGTTAGCAGGTTACTACAGGAGGTTTGTTCGGGGTTTTGCGAGTATGGCTCAGCCGATGACTAAGCTTACAGGGAAGGATGTCCCGTTTGTGTGGTCACCAGAGTGTGAGGCAAGTTTTGCAAGTCTCAAGCAGATGTTGACTACCACGCCGGTGTTAGCATTGCCTGAGCAGGACGAGCCTTATGTTGTGTATACAGATGCTTCTAGAGTGGGGTTGGGTTGTGTACTTATGCAGCAGGGGAAGGTTATAGCTTATGCTTCGCGGCAGTTGCGGAAGCATGAAGCTAATTATCCTACTCATGATTTGGAGATGGCAGCAGTGATCTTTGCTCTTAAGATTTGGAGATCCTATCTGTATGGTGGGAAGGTACAGGTATTTACAGATCACAAGAGTCTGAAGTATATTTTTACTCAGCCTGAGCTGAATTTGAGGCAGAGGCGTTGGATGGAGTTAGTAGCGGATTATGATTTGGACATAGCTTACCATCCTGGTAAAGCTAATCTGGTTGCAGATGCCTTGAGTCGGAAGCGGGTGGCTTCGGCTCAGGAGCAGGATATGGAGGTGTTGGTAGGTGAGATTAGTGCATTGAGTTTGTGTGCTATCTCACAAGAACCTTTGGGTTTGGAGGCAGTTGATAGAGCAGATTTGTTGAGCAGAGTGAGGTTAGCTCAGGAGAGTGATGAGGGGCTGGTGAATGCCTCTAAGGCTGCGGGTGCAGAGTATCAGGTTTCTGCTAATGGTACTATCCTTGTGCATGGTCGGATCTGTGTGCCCAAGGGTGAGGATTTGAGGCAGGAGATACTGAGAGAGGCTCATTCGAGCAAGTTCTCTATTCATCCAGGAGCGACCAAGATGTACCGTGACCTCAAGCGGTACTATCACTGGGTCGGGATGAAGAAGGACGTAGCTGACTGGGTGGCGAAGTGTGATACTTGCCAGCTGGTGAAGGCGGAGCATCAGGTTCCTGGTGGTTTGTTACAGAGTTTACCCATTCCAGAGTGGAAGTGGGATTTGATCACGATGGACTTCGTGGTAGGTTTACCTGTGTCGAGGACGTTTGATGCTATTTGGGTCATTGTGGACCGTTTGACTAAGTCTGCACATTTTCTGGCCATCAAGAAAACTGATGGAGCAGCGGTTTTGGCCAAGAAGTATGTGAGGGAGATAGTCAGATTGCATGGTGTGCCTGTTAGTATTGTGTCTGATAGAGATTCCAAGTTCACTTCGGTGTTCTGGAGGGCGTTTCAGGCAGAGTTGGGCACGAAGGTGCATATGAGTACAGCCTATCATCCTCAGACGGACGGTCAGTCAGAGAGGACGATCCAGATTTTGGAGGATTTATTGAGGATGTGTGTGCTGGATTGGGGTGGTTATTGGGCAGATCACTTGAGCTTGGTGGAGTTTACTTATAACAACAGCTACCAGGCTAGTATTGGGATGGCTCCTTATGAGGCCCTGTATGGGAGGCCGTGTCGTACACCTTTATGTTGGACTCAGGTGGGGGAGAGGAGCATATTTGGTGCAGATTTTGTTCAGGAGACCTCGGAGAAGATTCGGGTTTTGAGGCTGAACATGAAGGAGGCTCAGGATCGGCAGAAGAGCTATGCTGATAAGAGGAGAAAGGATCTTGAGTTTCAGGTTGGTGATAGAGTGTACCTCAAGATGGC
>NC_025686.1:13512391-13524297 GCF_000633955.1 Camelina sativa
ATCAAAGGCGATGAGGAGGAGGATGTTCTAGGGGCTTGATTGATTGTGGTCTAGCTGGTGTTAGGTTGCTAGATTAAGTCATTGGAACATTGTAGGATGTTAGCTTTTGGTTGTTCTTTTGTTTGGATTATGATGTTATTGGATTATTTATGTTGGAATTTTCTTGGAATAATGGAATTGTTTTATTTGGTTATCTGCGGTTATTGTTTTGTTGTTAGGTTGTTAGTGGGTATGGGACCACTAGTAATTTAAGGTATAAAAAAAAAAAAAAAAAAAAAAAACGGGAAGGGTTGTTTCAGAACCATAACTGTAAACCCGATGTGTCCAAACATAACTCTGAAATGTAGACATAATGGTACCAATGCTTCCGTACCAAAGTCTTTCTGACATATATCGACTTTGTAATATTCAGAGAAACCCACAATACTTTATTTGATTTTATAATTTGGCCAACACCATCATCAACAACACCCAAAAAGCAATGTATTGGAATAGGCACAACCGGAAGTTTTTGACTTTGCAAATGTAAAATCATTGCCACAGGAATAAGCCAAGTCGTCTCCTTCTCTTGAACAAACTGAATCAACAACGTAACCTGAGTATCATAAAAACTAATTCCTTGTGACCCTATCATGACAATAAAGTCGCATCGAAGCTTTGTTAAAACGTTCTTCAAACTCAATGTCTGCCCATTACCAATAATATATTGTCGCCCATATGTGATCAATCCCACCATTAATTTCGATATGATAGTACAACAATAGCCTAATTGATGTAGTCCTAAACCCATCCCCCAAACAATAGAATCACCAAAGGTTACTCCAGGATCCCAAGTCTTAATCTGATCTCTGTTTCTCATGTAGTAAATATACAAATTAGATTGAACAGAACATATATGGGAGATGAAACAACAACCATCAATCAGAGATGGAAAGAGACTGACACAATTACTCTTGGGCTGTGGTTTGAGTAAGGTCAGAAATACACTCTTCCATAAGAAGAGAATGAAAACGCGAGTTTGAAGAAAATTCCAACCGCGACGGAGACGAAACAGCGACACAACCCTTTTCCGACTCAAATGCAAGACTCCCGGTGAATTTTGGGTGTGATGAAAGACCATACATGTCGAGAATGGTGCCAGGAAAGTTGTTGGACTCAGATATGTCCACACCGTCTTTCCAATGAAGCAAATGATGGAGAATTGGAAACCAGATTTGCCAAGATAATTAACTAAAAAACTATACAGAAAGAGAAATTGAAGAACTGGAATTAAGGAGAAAGAGCCGACCGACGCCGGAGAAGCCAGCGCCGGCCGGAATTGATGGAGATCAAAAAACGGTTACTATAGAAGCGGCACTTTGAGAGAGAGAGAGAGAGAGAAAATAATATAAGACTAGTTAACCCAATGTTCAAACAAGTGGAGGAAACATTCAAAAGACACAAGGTTTTAAGCAAAGATTTTTCATTTTTTTCCAAAGATTGATCTAGCAACAATGAACTGTGATTAAGGGCTATAGCTTCAATCCTAGGGTTTGATTTTAAACAAGGTAGTTTTAATCATTGTCCCCTAAGATGCATATGCAACAATCCTATATGAAACAAACTAGACTCAATCCTAATATGTAAATGCAACTACATGAACACTCTTTTTTTTTTTTTTAATTTCAAATTTTTTTGGGTTTTTCAATGCACATAGATGCAGACTCAAATAAATAAAACTAGCATGCAAAAATTTGAAATAAGAAAATAAGAAAATAAAACACAATGTTAAAAATATTCTAGGACCCTCCCCCAAACTTAAATTACACAGTCTCTGTGTAAATAAAAGTTGGAAAAAGAATCCAAGAATCACATAAAATGAAATAAAACTAAATGCAATGTTATTTACAAAGATTGGATGGAAGTGGTACCTCATGGGTTGGTGAAGAAGGAGGTTGTAGCAGCCTCCATACTCGCCAACGTGTAGCCAGGGTCGTCTCCGGCTTCAGCAGGGGCCGGGGTTTGCTCGTCAGAGAGCTCGGTGATATGCACGGACGACTTACTCGGACCAGCATCCAAGGGGTTGATCGAGGGGGGCATCGCGTAGCTCATCGGGTAGTACGATGGGCATGGTTGAAGAGGTCCAGAATGATCACCCGTATAGCCACTCGCAGGGTGCATCGTATACTGCATCGTGTATGGCATTTGGTAAGGTGGAGGGAAGAGTCCTGTGTAATCACCCGATTTTGTGCTCGATGGGTGCATTGGATAAGGCATCGAGTAGCCCATCGGGTTAGGCATCGGATAGGCGTCTGAATGGCTTCTCAGCGATGCTTATGGTCGTGTGATGTTCTCCTCAGCTTGGGGCTCGTAAGATGATGCTCTGTGAGGCTCTGAAGGTGTCAGTCCTCGAATTCCTCCTAGCGGTCCGCTTCTCCCCATCCAAGTTGGTGCGTATGCCGAGGTAGGGGCTGAGGCACAGCTTGCCTTGTCTTGCAGCTCATTGATCTGACCTCCCATAGTCTTCACCAAACCGGTAAGATCTTTCACCTTTCTCACCAAATACTTGTTCATCTTCTTAAGCCATCCGATCCTCTTGTGGGCTTCCCTCACTCCAACAGGTTGCTTTTAAGAGCAAGTATACTCCTCAAAGTCAAAATCTTCCGAGCTATCTCCCTGTCTCTGCCCGGTTGTCTCTCTCTTCTCAGCTTCGGATTCCTCCTCCGGATTGTACAATTCCTCCAAAGGCGGTGCAAAGTCGATTGTGTCCCCCAGCCGGACTTTGGTGCACATAATGTTAGGCATGATCATTTGGGCGGCTCCGGCGGTTGGATGGACAAACTTGAAGAGCATCATGTCGTTAGGCCTCTCATAGGCCAAAAATCTCGCCAGCAAGAGGTAGTCCACGTCCAGCCATCTCGGTTTGTGTACCACTCCCTTCAAGGGCACATCGCAAGCCACCAAGATCGGTGTGACCAATCCTCCAATGGAGATCTCTCCGCCTCCTTCTCTTCTCTTAATAGCCCATGACTTGAGGTAGAGGAACTGATCGAGCAACACAAAGACCATGCTAGTATCTGCAACATCTCCAACTAGCGTTGTACCATCCCTAGCATTGTCCAAAATTCCACACAATGCAATGTCCAGCAGCTGGAGCTCGTGATCATTCACATTTCATGTCTTCTTTCTAGCGAAAAGAGTGCATGCAAGGGACTTGTGAAAATACCTCAAGACAGGGCCCCTTATTTAAGCGGATTTGGAGCTTGTGGACTTGTAGGGGAGCTTGTCTCCTATTGTCAGCCATAAGGACCTCATTTCCTCCTTGCTAACCTCCATTCCTTCTCCACTACCAGCTTTGAAACCATACAGCTTCTCCTTGAAAGTGAGCCGGTACTCTTTGTTCCTCACGGAGAAGGTGATGAACTTGATCCCCCCCATCGGGTAGTAGGGTCGGGTGGTCCTCAAAGTAGTGCAATCGAAGTGTGGAGAGAAAGTGGACCGTCTCCTCCTCATAAGCTTTAAGGTGAGCTCGCATCATATGGCCCATGTGGCACATGTCGAACAGGAACTCGACATCTCTAGCGCTGCCCAACTACTTCATCGTCTCACGGTGAGGGTAGCAGGTACCAACGAAGCCCATCTTCCAGAAAACCTTGAAAAGTTTTGTCGGAGTCTCCACGTCCTTCTGCTTCAGCCTCCGCGAGGCTTGGCGGGTTCTTTCTCTCAGTTCCTCCTCTCACTCACGGTTCTCCTCCTCTGTGTCTCGATCCTCTTCCTCAGCTGCTCTCTGAGCTATCTTCTCAGCCTTCTCCGAGGCTGGTCTCTTCCCTCTTGCAACCGCAGCTCTACTCCTTAGCCGTGACGTTTGGATCTCCCGTTGCTCTTCTTCACCAGCATCAGAATCAACCTCCATGGGGTCGGTAACAGTTCTCTCGGACGCAGACAGGTCCCTACGTCGAGGATATCGGTGAACAGCACTCGCCATCGGACTTGGTGAGCGAACTCGATGGTCTACACGATCGGTTGCTCGAGCACCGGATCGGGTGGTGGATCGGGTTGAGTATCGGGTGGGTGAGGCAAAACGTCCAGCCAGCGGTTGGGAATGCGGAACGTTTCCTCTTCCTTGGAATTCTCGAGGTTTGACGGCATCACCTCCAGTTGTAGCAGCGGTGGAGGTTGATCTTCTTCCCTTCCTTTGGTAGGTTCTCGTGTGTGGCTCCATTATCGAATCCTTGAGAAGAAAAAGATAAGCTTCGAGGTTAATAGGGTTAATTCCCAAAGAAAATCGAATATCACTTGAGTTTGAGAGAGAATAGAAAGTATGGAAAACAAAAAGCTTTAGGGTAGAGAGACTTATCGGTGCTGCTGAGAGAGAAGGGTTCGAAACCCTTGAATAGGGTTGGGTTAGTGGTATGGGCTTCACCGAGAGTGGGCTTTGCTTGCGGAATTCGGACTCCACTCGCCACCCGAGCAGGGACACGATCAGGAGCGTCGAGTACGGTGTCGGGTTGACCCTTGGGTTCCTCAATTTCCTTTTTTTTTTTTTTCACTTTTCCTCTTTGTTTTTTTTTTTATAAATTTTCAAAAATAAAAACAAGATTTAAAACAAATAAAATTAAAGAAAATTAAATAGAAGATACCTTTAGGACTTCCTCCCAAGTGAGCTTGTTTTAAGTCACTAAGCTTGACTCATCATGCTCTTTAAGCATGGGATCTAGGAGGGAGAGGTTTTGGAATCCTCTCCACTGTAGCAGGCTGGTTCAACTGATTCTCCAGGTTTTGTCCAGGTTCCAAGGCAAATGTGGTGTTGACTTCCTCAAGATGTTTGACTTTTCTCTGCTTTGTCTTTGTGGAAAAAGCTTGACCATCAATGGTTGGCCTCTTAATCCCCTTCTTCACATGAAACTTCATCTTGAAGTGCTCCCCATGCTCAATTATGATCTTGCCTTGCTTTACCTCAATCACAGCACCTACTGTTGCCAAGAATGGTCTTCCTAGGATCAGTGGATCGTCTGGTTCCTTATCCATATCAAGGATCATGAAATCAGTAGGGACTTCCACTCTTCCAATCCTGAGTAGCAAGTTTTCTAGGATCCCAATAGGATGTCTGACTGTTCTATCAGCTAGAACCAGATACAGACTACTCGGTTTAAAATCGCTGAAACCCAACTTGTTGGCAATTGACAGTGGCATAATGCTAACTGAAGCTCCAAGGTCGCACAAGCAATTCTTGAAAATCCGAATTCCTATCGAGCATGGCAAAGTAAAAGAGCTAGGATCATCCAATATTTCCTCGATTCGCAGCTCATGATCTAAACACACTCCACTCCTGAGAATCTCAAACCCAATCTCTTGACATCCTCCTTAACCTCATTCTCCAGCCGAGCTGCCTCCTTGGCAGATTCCTCTTGAAGTTGGTGTGGTGGCAAAAGCTTAGATGGTGGAGCTTTACGCTTGGCCATATGCTCTGAAAGCGCCTCCAGTTGGATGTCAAGTGCAGCATTGAACCTTTTCTCTAGTTCCTCTTCCTTTGCTACAGGTAGTTGAGGTTGATCTCTCATCTCAACATCTAGTCGATGTATCATCCGATCACCATCATCGGGTAGGTCATCGGGTTCAGCCTTGGGTGGTTCTTCGATTTGTGATTCTCGAGCCAGTGCTCGATCATCAACTCGATCAGTCTCCTCGGGTGAAGGTTCGGGTTAATACTCGGATATGTAGTACTTGGCCTTGTTTAACCCATAGTGATCCATATCCTCCCCATCTTGAACATCACTGTCCTCAGTGAGGTAATCCTCATAGTCATCATCAAGGAAGATGGCTTTGGCAGTGGCATAATCCTTAGGGTTCTGAACAGCTTTACCTGGGAGCTGGTTGGTTGTTGTGGTGACCCTCTAGGTATCTCAGCTTAGTATTGAGCGATTCGTACTTGGCGTTCAAATCATTGTATCCTGAGTCGATCTTGTTGCTCATCTCCGGAAAACGTTTTGCGGTGTCCATAGCTGCTGAAGCCTGATTCTGAATCATTTCCTGAAGTAGGCCGTGTAACTAATCTTCTTGTGATTGGTTATGCGGGCCTTGTTGTTGTTGGAATCCAGGTGGTTTGTTGTAGCTTCCAGAGTACTGCTGCTTAGGGGCATAGCTTTGATTGTACTGAACAAAAGGCTTTTGTTGGACCTGACTCCCTTAAACTGCAGATGGGTAGGTTTGGTCCTGAGGACTGACAACATTTGGGTTACGGTAGGACAGATTCGGATTCGGCTTGTAATTGTTGTACCCTTTGCTGTAACCGCCTTGGTTGTTAATGTAGTTAACATCCTCTATTTGTAAAATCTCCCCATCTTGTTGTAAAAACTGCTTCCTCTGATATTGCATGAACATGCTGCTGTTGGCTGAGTAGTTTATCAAGCTTGTCATTGAGGGCTTTCATGTCCCTCTTGTATTTGGCATCTTCCTCTCCAGTAGATCGCATAGTGCGATCATACTCCTCATTGTAATTGCCATCAGATTGAGCCAAGTTCTCCACTAGGTCCCAACCTTCATCAACATCCTTGTTGAGGAAGTTACCATTGCTTGCGGTGTCCAGCAACATCCGTATCTTAGGGACCACTCCTCTGTAAAGTGTACTCAGCAATGAAGCATTGCTAAAGCCATGATGAGGACATCTTGTAGTGTATTCCTTGAAACATTCCCAAGCTTCACTGAACGTTTCATTTTTCTTCTGAACAAAGCCGGAAATGTCATTTCTCAGTCTTACGGTTCTGGAATTGGAGAAGAATTTTGCCAGGAATACCTTCTTGCACGCTTTCCAAGTGGTGATGGACTCCTTGGGGAGTGATTTCTCCCAGATGTGTGCTTTGTCCCCGAAAGAGAATGGGAAAAGCCGGAGTTTGAATCCATCCTCACTAACTCCATTTATCTTGGTGAGGCTACAGAGCCTATCAAATACATCCAGATGATCCAATGGGACCTCCATTGGTAGTCCATGAAACTTGTTACTCTGTATCATCTGGATGAGACTACTCTTGATCTCAAAATTGTTTTTCTGGACAGGAGGTGGCACAATGCCATTCCTTTGAGTGTGAGTAGATGGAGCATCCCCTGCTCCTATGTTGGTCCTTGCTGGAGGAGCTGGTGGACCGTTATGATTGTTTATTGTCTCCTCAATGATTGCTGGTTGCGGTTGTTGAACTTGTTGTTGTATGAGTAGCCTTGGTCTCTTGATGTTGTCGATGAAAAGGACTCAAGTTTTGGCTACCTCTGGATCATGTTTGCATGCACAAGTAGATGACCGAGTGTCTACGCGAGGGTCAACCCGATCCAGGTTATCAAGTGAAGGGTCGGGTGAGTGCTCGGGTTGTACCTAAGATTCAAAACAAATAAGAACGAAAGCAAACAAGTCAGATTCTGAACCAATAGATATAAAATAAATTAATCTAACAAGTGCTGAAATCCTAAAAGTAGCAAAATAAATACAACCAAATGGCAACGGCGCCAAATTGATAACATGATTTTCACCCAGGGTATCAATTCCCTATGCAGTTGTAGTACAAATGGTTATCAATCCAAATGGTTGTTTATGCTAGCAGGAATGATGCAATCAGAATAATGCAAGTCAAGCCAAGCAATAGTGGGGTTTTATCTAACAATCCTAAAATAATAAAAGGGAAGAATATAAACAAAGAACCACACGACCTAAGCACTCGATGCAAGCATTCGAATACAGGATCGGGTGGGGTGATCGAGTAAGCAAAGATGGTATGAACAACTCGAGGGGTTACTCGATGCAGGTTATCGTGTACCTGATCAGGTAAGGGATCGAGTGATGAATGAAATGCAAGCAATTAAAATACGAAAGCTTCTAAGGATGGGGTAATCGAATCCTAAGTATTCCTGACCAGTACATATGTCTTACATGCCTCAAGCAAATATTTCCTAGATAATGAATCTCTAAAATCTTGTTAAAACACTCTCATGATATAAACAATCAACCTTAATTACTTCCCTACCCAACTCTCGTTGGAGAAACATGACCAAGCAGGCATTAAGATCCGATTCATTATTGTCAGTAAACCCCTTACTCATCTAATCTCTTAGGCTAAGTGAGTAAACCTCTAGCATTGGTTGATTCAAGCATCTCATCTACACCTCTCGGTGGTAAAACACCTTAGATATAATCTCACCCTCTTGGTTTGTTGACAGCATTAAGAACACCAATCTAGAAGGAAATCTATTAAACATATACAATCAACTAAGACATCCTAACCGATCAAGAACACAAAATCATCTATCCCATCCCAAGAAACTTTACTACACTACTCGGAAATCATAGCAAGAAACATAACAGCATATATGAACAAAAATTGCATTATAATAAACAATAGAGTAGAGAAGTAAGAATACAAGATAGAAATCTAAAGAAATGATAAAAAGTTATGAAATAAAATTTAACAAAAGGAGAAAAATATTTTGAGTCGCTCAGTTCTCTCACAGAAGCTCTCGCTCTCTGGTTTGAGGGTCTGCGGCGTGCTCGTTTGCGAGGAAGGAGAGGAGGGGTTTATATATGGAAACCCCTTTGACCTAGCTTCCCAGTCTTGCCTGAGGGTCTACTCGATGGGGTACACGAGGATGAGGTTGGGTTACTCCTCGGGGAGATCTTCGGGTTGTTCTATCGGCTCTTGGATCCTCCTCGATCGTGTTGGGGCTCGGACTCGTTCTTCCAGCTCGATGGCTCATTTGGGTACATGCTCGGGGTTGTCCTTGTTTTTCCCTATTTTAGGCTCTTAAGCACCTGTTTTCATCTAAAATATGTAAATGCAAAAATGCAACACCCTAAATGGCCTAAAAGTGAATTCCTACAATTAATGACCTAAAAATGCTAAGTTAAGGGTATGAACAATGCAAAATATGGACAAAAAGATGCTAAAAACATGTAAATTAGAGAGTTATCAATCCGTGATGTGGACACTGGCTCTGATAACTCTTGAAACGCTCCCAGGCTTCACAGAATGATTCTGAGCTCTTCTGAGTAAAGCTAGAAATGTCATTCCTGAGACGTGTTGTTCTGGAGTTGGAGAAGAACTTGGCCAAGAATTTTCTTGCAATCATCCCAAGTGGTGATTGTTCCCTTGGGAATGTTTTTCTCCCATTGATGAGCTTTTTCTCCCAAGGAGAATGGGAAGAGTCAACTTGTAACCATCCTCACTTACTCCGTTGATCTTGGTGAGACTGCCAAAACGGTCGAACTCGTCTAAATGGTCGAGTGGATCTTCCATAGGCAACCTGCGAAACTTGTTTCCTTGGCTCATGGAGATCATACCACTTTTGATTTCGAAGTTGTTGTTCTGCACAGCATGAGAGACGATTCCAGCATGCTGAGTATGAGTGTTCGGTGCATCTCCAACACCAATGTGTCGCGGTCTTGGATTGGGTCCATTAGGTTGTTCCATAGTGACTGGTGCGGGATGATTAGTGAGAAGACGAGCTTGTTGTGGTCTTTGTAACCGATTGATGTCGTCAATAATAGGAAGGAGATTCTGATGCCCTCTTGATCTGGTTTGCATGCAAGGTTGCAATCAATAGGTTCCTGAGATGCAAAACAAACAAGCAGACAACCAAAGCAAGTCAGTACTCAGAATGATAAGTGTAACAGAACTTAATCTTGCAAAACTTGAAATCTCAAATGTAGCAATACGAATCCCAAATGGCAACGGTGCCAAATTGATACTAGGATTTGTGTGTGTCTATCCTAGTAGGTCTCAATTAACCTTATGTAGTTGTAGTACTTAAGGTGTCAATCCAAATGAGATGTTGCTAGCAATCAAGATGCAATCAAGCGGTCACAAGTTAAGCCAGATTCAAATGAGTTTTTGTCTAACAAACTTGAGTGAACGAGATACAAGAACAAAACGAGTTTGCAGAACAAGAGCTAAAATGCAATAACAGAAGAGAGCAAAACAAGCTAAACGTGCAGAGAAAAATGAGCAAGCTATTGCAACTAAAACAAAGAAGAAGCTTAAAGATGTAGAAACAATCAGATAAGTAGAGGCCTTAAGGATGGGGTTATTGATTTTGGTGGAGTCTCTTAATCTACCTAGAATGCCTAACAGAACACAATCAAGCTATCCCTAGACAACGAACATCACAGCTTAGCTAATCCAATCTCTTGATAGAAGCTACTCAGACTCAATCACTTCCAAACCTAACTCTCGCTAGAGAAACATGATTAAGCAGGCATGACAAACAAGTTCATTCACGTCAATAGACACCCTAGACATCCAATCTCTTAGGCTAGGTATGTAAATCTCTGGTATTGGTTTGTTCAAACATCTCATGGAACACCTTTTGGATGCTGAGATGCTTAAGATCTAATTCCAAATGATCAGTAAGAAATAAGCAGTAAGAACACTAATCCAGAACGGAAATCAAACGATCTAAGCTTAGGCGTCCTATTAGACTAAGATTTTCCACCTAAGCTATCCAACCCTTAAGAACTCTAGTTCACTACTCAGATCCAGAAATCATCATCAAGGATGCAAACCCAGAAAATATTGAATCAATCATCATGAGATAGACAAAAATGGGATGAACAACTTTGTATAAGAAATCCAATGCAAAAACTCAATAAAATCAAAGCTATCTGGATTACAAAGTCTCAAGCGTTTTAGGTGGCTAGGTCAACCTTAAGGAAAAGAACAAAAACGAGATGTCTCGGTAAAAACTTAACAAAACGTATTTATAGTAAAACAAGGAAATCCCTAAAACATAAAACGACAAGATAGAACGTCGGTTCGGGAACCCTTCTCAGACGTGTCTTGAGAACAAAACAAGAACGTTGGTTTAAGAGCGTCGATCGAGTCGCATCGTGAGAGTGTCGATCGTGTCGGAGTCTAGGAAGTTTGGTCGAATGGCGGCTTGAGATCGTTGATCGAGTGGCAGCTTGAAATCATCGATCGAGTGGCAGCTTGAGAGGTGTCGTCTGAGAGCTGCTTGAAAAGTGTCGTCTGAGAGCTGCTGATCGAGTCGCACCTTGAGGGTGCTCAGGAGCCCTCCTGGGACGTCTTGGTCGAGTCGCTGCTAACATCTGATCGTGTGGGAGCTCTCCTTTGCGTGCAGGTCGAGTCGGAATTCAGAACGTACGTGCATCCACTAAAACGGCGATACTCGTAAACCACGACTCCGATTGTCTTGAAATAAACAGCATTGGAAAGGTGACCCAATTCCCTACAACTTTGATGAAGACGTTGAAAGCAGAATCCCAAAGTAAAATCTTCACTCGACTCGATCAAAGACGTGGAAGGTTGGGTCACTGGGTAGTGTTAATCGAGTCGCTGGACTGCTTTCCTTCTCCCTGTTTGCTTTCGATGGTTTGGACATCCCTAAAACACCTGAAACAACTCCAATATGCAAGATGCATGCAAGACCAATGCAAAGACTACCTAGATATTCATATTATGCAAAAGAGACTAAAAACAATACAAAGCAATGAGTTAAGAGAACTAAATGAATGACAAATGCATGAAGAAAAAGTGTAAAATATATACATATCAGTAATGCACTGCCAAATCCACCCTGTACTAGTCAGGACACCGAAGCGGCTGGAAAATATCCTCCATCCGCTCCTTCCACTCATCAGCCACACTCGGATCCGTGCCTCCCGAGAATGAACCCGTAACCACATGTCGTAGCTGCACCATCATCCGAACATAATGTGCATCTACTCCCCCGGTCCCCGGCTGCACAACTGCCGGCACACCAACCTCAGGCTGCACCGCTGGAACCTGCCCACCAACCACTAGCGGCACCACTGGAACCTGCCCACCAACCCTTGGCGGCACTCCTGGAACCTGTCCACCAACCTCTGGCGGCACTGCTGCTGGAAGCCACGCCAAAACCTGAGCTAGCAAGCCCATCAGGACATCCTCCCT
>NC_025686.1:13524801-13541885 GCF_000633955.1 Camelina sativa
CAACTTTGATGAAGACGTTGAAAGCAGAATCCCAAAGTAAAATCTTCACTCGACTCGATCAAAGACGTGGAAGGTTGGGTCACTGGGTAGTGTTAATCGAGTCGCTGGACTGCTTTCCTTCTCCCTGTTTGCTTTCGATGGTTTGGACATCCCTAAAACACCTGAAACAACTCCAATATGCAAGATGCATGCAAGACCAATGCAAAGACTACCTAGATATTCATATTATGCAAAAGAGACTAAAAACAATACAAAGCAATGAGTTAAGAGAACTAAATGAATGACAAATGCATGAAGAAAAAGTGTAAAATATATACATATCAGTAATGCACTGCCAAATCCACCCTGTACTAGTCAGGACACCGAAGCGGCTGGAAAATATCCTCCATCCGCTCCTTCCACTCATCAGCCACACTCGGATCCGTGCCTCCCGAGAATGAACCCGTAACCACATGTCGTAGCTGCACCATCATCCGAACATAATGTGCATCTACTCCCCCGGTCCCCGGCTGCACAACTGCCGGCACACCAACCTCAGGCTGCACCGCTGGAACCTGCCCACCAACCACTAGCGGCACCACTGGAACCTGCCCACCAACCCTTGGCGGCACTCCTGGAACCTGTCCACCAACCTCTGGCGGCACTGCTGCTGGAAGCCACGCCAAAACCTGAGCTAGCAAGCCCATCAGGACATCCTCCCTGCCTGGAGCACCCTCCGCTGCAACCCCCACACCCGGGGCAACACTGGGCCCATACGCCCTGCGACACCCAAACCAGCCTGGTCTCCAGATACTCTAGGATGAACCTGTGACTCCACCACCTCCTCACTGGCCATGCTCTGGGTCACACTCTCACTGGTCTCAGGAACCTGACCCCATCCCCGACCACGATCACGACCACGTCCACAACCATGTCCACGACCACGACCACGACCACGCCCGCGACCAACAGCATCCTCACCTCTAACCATCTGTATCACCAAGAACAGAAGGCTAAGCAATCAAACAATTCTAATAACACAAGAATACAACTCACCGTGGAATCACAAAGCAAGCTCGAAGATGATGTTCTAGGACCTCATGCCACACGCAATTGACCAACTCACATAATCAATTCTAGCATGAAATCCTAAACACCAACAGCAAAAGCAACAATGAACCCTAGACCTAGAACCGTAAGAGCTCTGATACCAAAATGAAACAACCCTTCCCATTTATTTTTTAATAGTAATAATTCTCAAGTGATCTCATACCCACTAACAACCTAACAACAATCAACAACAGCGGATAACAAATAATTCCATTAACCAACAAATGAATAATCCAATAACCACCAATTCAATAATCCAAAACCAACAATGAAATAATCAAGTTCCAAAATCCTACAATGTTCTATCAACTCAATTCTAGCAACCTAACAATAGCTAGACCACAATCAATCAAGCCTCTAGAACATCCTCCTCCTCTTCGTCTTGATTCAACGATCACACTTTTCCTTTATCTGCACACCACAAACAACAATTGAGATGCGTAAGTATTATCATAAATACTTAGTGAGGCAATCATCCCATCTACTGGGCTATACACACAAGCATTTAAGAATCCAATATTAAGCAATCATCAAACAATAACAATCAAACTAGGAAACAAACAATCATCGACCAACGAAGGTTGGTGTCGACCGACACCATACCATTGTCGCTAGACACTGCCAACCTGGTGTCGACCGACACCTCTTTGGTGTCGACCAACATCTCTTTAGTGACCTCTTTAGTGTCGATACCTTCTTGTCATTTCTTCCCTGAAAATGGATTTGATTTAATTGTACGTTGTAATGATTGTGGGAAATTAAATGCCGTAATTAAGAGCTTGTGATGTTTTCTTCCTTATGTTGATATTGGAATTCATCATAAGTAACAACGTGATTAAAATTAAAAAATATACATTGTCTAGGAACATTTTACCAAAAACATTATGATATATATTAAAGAGAAGATCTTATATACAGTTGAAAATATGGTCACGATCACGACTTCGATTGGTAACTACGTTTAACAACTTATAGCGGTTGTAAAAATGTGGTTAAAAATAGCGGATGGAAAAGATGGTATTGTAAAAGAAAGCGGTTGAGTATTTAGCTTGATTGGTAATATTGTAGGGATTGAATAGTATAAGTAATAGTAAATTATAAAAATTGATATTTGTTTAGCCAAAAGATGAAAAAATAGAATAATAAATTTTTATTTAATTCATAATAGAAAATATTAATATATTTAAAGGATATTAAGGAAATTATCAAATGTGATATTAACAAAATTATCAAATGTTTAATTTTAAATCTCCATTATATGATATTAAAAAAAATTATAATCTCCATATAAAAAAAGCAAGTTACTATGTGTTGTTATTTCTTTTCAATATGTTTTGTTTAAAGGTTAATAAGCCAAAAAAACAAAGAAATATAAATTATGCAACCTTTTGTGAAAAACAAAAAAGAACTTTGCAACCTCTTTATAATACAAATGTTGGTTTTTGTTAGTGGTCAGAATTGGTGTTTACAACCACCAAAAAGAGGCTCTAACCACTCTCTTCAACCGTTTGTTCAAACCATGATATCCAACCGCCTTCTTTAAACGATTTGTTGATTGGTGATCATTAGACCAATTCGTTTGCAAACGAGGTGTTTAGTTGCTTTAATCAGACCGGTAATCATTCTTCTTCTATTTAACTTTTGAAACAAACACAAAAAGAAATGTTTAGGTCTACAAAAGACCGAATTTTATAAGCTATTAACTGTCAAAATTTTACGAGACACAACCTAACTTTTATAAACCACACACATTAGATTGAAAATTTGGAAATCCCAAGCCCACGGGGAAGCAAAATAATCCGACCCAAGCCCACGTTCCATAATTTCTATTTACCAAATCTTTTGAGTTTTGACTAAACTACAACAACTTTTCTAAATAACCCAAAACATATTTTTTTATATAAAGTTTGATGTCAAAATTACTCATTAACGAGATTGTGATACGTGTCAAATCTATTGATTAGATGTTGACAAATGTTAATTTTTCTTTTTCTCATTTGGTTGATATGTGGCAACTTGTTCTGTGGGAAGGTTGTTAAAGGCTGAGGGACCAGGGTTCGAGGAACGTCTGATGCACCAATAACCTACTGGTGGATTTAGATATCCACCGTGATGGGTTAGGATTGATGTCCTGTAGGGCCAGCCTATAGGGGCAACTAGCAGTGAGGCTAGTGGGGTCCACGGACGGGTTGTCACATAAACTAAAAGGACCCGACTTGTTTTTTTTTTAAATAATAAATAATAAATATATAAATATAATATAAATATAATATAATAATAAACAACTAAGCTACACATACCCACTAGCCACCTAACCACAATCACATCAAACAGCGGAAATAATAAAACCAATAAATAACCAATAAACCAATAACCAATATCAAACAAACAAAAATAATTCTAAAATCATAAACTAAAGATCCAATACACATAAACAAGAGAACCAGCAATCCAAAACAATATTCTAAGAGTCAACTCTAGCAACCTAACAAAAGCCAGACAACAACCAAGCACTAGAACATCCTCCTCTTCATTGTCATGATCCCACGGTCACACTTTGCATCTACCTGCACCACAAACACAATGAGATGCGTGAGTATTACCAGAAATACCCAGTGAGGCAATCCTCCCATTTACGAGCTATAAACACAAGCAAATCAAGAGTACAACTACAAATAAAATATAACAAACCAACCATTAAACTGAACTACTAATAATACTTTCACCACACCTACACATCATCACACAAAATAAGTCATACAACCCAATCGCTTAGATAAGCTCATGGTCACGCACTCCCCTTAACAAGTGATTCACGAACATCACTACCAATATCCAAGAACAACCAAAATCGCTCCTACAACCAATCACAACAACAAACAAACAATGAAAACAAACTGCGAGAAAAAAAAACAGAAAAGAACAACCTCACAAGTGAAACCACGAAATCAAAACGAACCGTTAACTTTATAATCCCTCCGGCGAAAAGCAAAGTCTATACGTCCAGAAGCTTCCCACAAAATTTTAGCACGATCAGATCTCAGATGAAACCGCAATCGATCCCGAAACATCTGTTAGTCTCAATCCGCGACTGAGACGAAACGCTCCACGAAACTGTCAATATCTCTTAGAATATTAATTCAAATTCACTTCTGTAAAAAGGAGAGTGTACGAAACTCTCTTAGCTACAACCCTACCAAAAATCAATACCTTTCGAAACGTTTTGAGTAATCGTATCTTCCTTCTCCCAAACCCTGATAGTTTTATTCTTCTCATTACTCTAAAGAAAAAGCTTCATCTCCTTCTCTTCCTCCTTTACACTAAACAACCAAGAGTTCTCTCACTATCTCTTCCTTTCTCTCCCTCTCTCTCTCATAACAATGTCGACAATAGCTAAAACAGGAGAGGAGGCCTGATTTTGAGAAAGAGATTAGGGATTTTTGGTTTACTTAGATTAAAACAGGATTTAATTAAACCAAAATTCATTAAAATCCACTCTTATGGTTTACTCAACATATCTCAAACTCTATTTACAGCTTCTCCTGTAGGAAGGTTGTTAAAGAGTGGGGACCAGGGTCCGAGGAACGCCTGGCGCACCAATATCCTACTGGTAGATTTGGATGAATAGTTCCTGTCCACGGTGAGGGGTTAAGATCGATGCCCTGCAGGGCCAGCTTGGGGTCCGTTGGGGCGGCTAGCGGTGGGCTAGTGGGGTCCACGGGACGGGTTTTCATATAAAAATCCCCTCACCGTGGAATGGAACTATTCATCCAAATCCACCAGTAGGTTATTGGTGCGCCAGGCGTTCCTCGAACCCTGGTTTCCATCCTTTAACAACCTTCCCACAGGACAAGCTGTCACCAATTGAGCTGCAGATCAATTGGTGACAGCTTGTCCTATAGGAAGGTTGTTAAAGGGTGGGGACTAGGGTTCAGGAACGTCTGGTACACCAATAACCTACTGGTGGATTTGGATGAATAGTTCCTGTCCACGATAAAGGGTTAGGATCGATGCCCTGCAGGGCCAGATTAGGGTCCGTTGGAGCGGCTAGCGGTGGGCTAGTGGGGTCAACGGGACGGGTTGTTACAGTAATAACGTGGGCCTTATCTAGTTTTATAGGATTTTGAAACCATAATTTTGGAGGATTTTATGGGATTTAGGAAATTTGGAATTTTGATAGATTTTAGGGAAATTGATATGATTTATGATAAAAAAAATTTCAAATTCCACCTTTTTATTTTTGTGCAAACTTCAAATCCCACCTAAAACCATGAAATTTAGATTTATGTATTTTAAACTAAACAAATCCTCTTAAATTCTCCAAAATCTCTAAAACTTATTAAAATCCAAATCCATAAACTGTTTTGAATAACAATAGATTTTAAAGTAGATTTTTAAATCATAAATTTAATAACAGTGAATTTTAATAGACTTTTTAAAATTCATAATTAAATAACATAAAATTTGTAAAATTTACACAAATTACTTAAAATGTAAGTTGAATACACTATCTAAATATACCAAAACCCAAATTTTTTGTTTATAGGAATCTCTGGATGAGTCACACAAATTATTGAAGAAGAGACAAGGAAATTAAGAATCGACATGTGTTGTCCACATCTTGAGAAAACGTGTCATGTCGTTGCAATGCAATCTTGCCACACTATATTGGAAGAGGACTAAACCAAGACTCGGAATTGTCGCGTGAGAAGAGAACCGGTTTAGAAGAGCTGGTTTACTTTGGCTTTTAGACCCTGTTGTATATAAACCATCGTACATTATATGTTTAGAAGATTTCATGCTTTTGTTTGTGAATGTAAAGTGACGCATGTGTTGCTGGTGAGAGAGAGAGAGAGAGAGAGTTATGATCTAGAGATGCTCTAGAGCTCCTTTCATTAAACAATTGTATCGATTCTTCCATTTTGTAGACAAAGATCACTTCTCCTCTCTAACAAAGTGTATAGACAACATGCGCAATATATGGTTCGTAGCTGTAGATTGGGTGTTTGTCCGGTCAGAGTCTATCAAGAGTTTGCAATCACCTTGGAAATTGATATATTTTCCTCTATCTTAGACTCCAAACCGATTGCATCAGTGTATCTATATATTGTATCTATATATTGTATGTAATATATACGAGCAAGCTTATATAAATATGTTTAATACTCTATCTGTTTCAAAATATAGGATGTTTTAACCAAAAATACACAAATTAAGAAGTGTTTAATTTTTAAAAGTTTAACCAATCAGAAACAATATCGCATAATAGAAAATATTAAATAAATTTAAAAGTTGTATAGAAATTTAAAACTATCTATAAAACAAAAAATCTTCTCTAAAACATCCTATATTATAAAACGGAAGAAGTATATAAGAAAAAAATGTTATATGATTCATTCCTCTGTTTCTTGATTCCGAAGGTATGATATAGATAATAATATGTTTTCATGCCTAGTTAATGAGAATATGAAACGTATGTTTGTTGTTGTTGTTGATCTTTTTCAAAAATCAGAAATGTTAGCTCTATAGTTTCCAAAAAGTCCACCATCTTTACCAGCAACATGACTCGATTGCCTCTTGTTTTGGCTTGGCTTTCAACAAAACTGATCACAACTTTGGTACATTAAATTACCGTGGAAGATTCTCGTTGTAAGGAGTTCCGGTGAGGTGACTAGTTATTTTATTCCACTATAAGATTAACTAAAAGATTTGACTCGTATTTAAAAATAGAATGTTATTCTTACGTACCATCTACGTCTCGTTTAACGTATTTTACTATGGAAACAGATCCATCTACGTCTCGTTTAACGTGTTTTACTATGGAAACAGATCCATCTACGTTTTCTTGTAAGCTAACATACCAATTTTTTTTGCTATGTAATTACATTGCATCCATTCAAATCTGTATTTGTTTTAATTCTGGCATGTGTAAAACACCTAAAAACCAAACTAAACTGACCAAAGTAAGCGGAAATGTGCAATCCAATTCCATAGTTACAAACATAAGAATTAGTGTACGATTAAAGTACATTTTTTGGGGGTCATCATTATTAAGTACAAAAGAAACCTCTGACCTAAATAATGGTACTAAAATAGTCTAATAGCAAAATTGGGAAGAGTATGTTATAAAATTATAACAAAAACAAGTTTTTCTTAGTTTTAGATTTTTTTATCATGAAGCTACTAAAGAACTTGGTGACATGACAGGCTATGGAGGATGCTAGAAAAGTCTCGAATTCATTGATTATTCTATTTACAAAGATTTTAGTTGGCAATAAGATCCGGTACAAATATGAAAAATTAAATAATTAAGAAAAGGAATTAGAGGGTACAACCACAAAACAAGAAGAAGCAACAGATCGTAGTAGCGATAGCTAAAGATTCAACGATCGAGACAAAACTCCACAAAAGATCATCGATTATGGAGAGATTACCCGACAAAGACAACAATCTCATGTTCCAACCGGAGCTCAGGTAAGAAAGATTCACCTCCGGCCACCGGAATGCCCATGATGACGACAGATACGATGGTAGATCCATCAAAGTCCATCGGGAAGCTGACATCACCACCTTTTTTTGCCTCCCTCCCTTTCTTCTTGGTTTTATAATTTTTGTTCTTTTTGTTTATACAAATCTTTTCTTCTGGGTTCTAAAAAGACATAGGAGAATTGTGTTATTTGTTTTGCAAAGACAAAAATGAAAATGTATTTATTAAAATAATGATGTGAGTCACTGTTTATGACAAGTGGTTTTAATATAGAGGTCATTCTTTTAATTATATTCTATGTTATAAACGTATCTAGTCGACAAAATATCTCAAGTTAGTAGGACCAGATAAAAATACTCCACAAATGATGATAATTTGGATATCAGTATATGCAAATCCACTTTGATCCGTTTTGGAAATTTGGATATCCAATAACACGTTGAAAAAAGAAGAATATAATTGCGTATTTATCTTGAATAGCATAAAATTTCTTTATTATTTTCTTTTATTATATTTTTGAGGGATACTTTGAGAATTACAAAATAAAACCAGCGAAAAAACAAATTTTTTTGAAAACTAAACTCTATAAAAAGGAAGCAAGCAACTGATATTAAAAAAACAAATAGAATACAATGATAAAAGATGTCAAACATAAATGAAACATACACAAAATGAGAGATTCGACAAATTAGATTTATCGAACTAAACAAGAAATTATATCTTCAACAGACTTTAAAAATATATATCAAAAATGTTCATGGGCTCACGGCTAAAGTGTTTAGTAATCGAATTTTCTTCTAAGTATACCAGAGTGTTTAAAAATAACATAACTCCTATCTTAAGTTTCATAACTTGCCAAGATAAAACCAGTCATAATTTTTCACACTTTTTCAGTATATACAATAATATTATAGATAAGGTGCTAAAAGAGAATTTATTCTACTAAAATTTGCAATAAATATCCTCTATATTTCATATTTTTATATTCCTAACATTATATAGAAAACATTAATAAGCTAAACATTGAAGAAATATACTTAAGTTCACCGAGGTGAACCCCTTTGCTCACGTTCTCTTTGATAAACCAATGAAAAATGCGAAACAATACTTTATTTTTAAAAAATCAAAATTAAAATCTTAAAAACAAAATCATGTAAAGAAACAAAATATGTAGACCTTTTTAATTTATTAAATGAGTTTGAATGTCAATTTAGATTTATATAAAAGGATTATGATTTCAATTTTTGATTAAACGAAATTATACGTTGGTTTTGGTTTATAAATGAGGATTTAGGGTTTAGACTGTACAATTAAACGAGAATATATGTCAGTTTAAGTTTATAAATGAGAATTTGAGTTTACAATTATTATGTGGTGGTTTAAGTTTATAAATGAGAATTATATTTTAGATTTTATAATATCAAACAAATTTCTATATCAGTTTGGGTTTAAAAAAAAATCGGATTTAAATTTTATAATTTAAACGAGTTTATGTATCAGATTCGGTTTAATTAAATTAATTTTTCTGATTTTCGTAACAAAAGGATTCTAGATATTTTTTCAAAACTTCTAATAATATGTTAGGACTTAGGACTAAGATAAATAAAGATAGAGATAAATACACAAATCCCTAATCTAAATATTAAGAAAAGAGGGGACGTCACAAAATATTAATACATATATATTTTCTAATTTATTTTGTTTTATTTTGATTTTAATGGGATGATTATCTAAAATGCCATTTTTGCCTAACCATTTTTAAAATTTGCCATTTTTTACTAAACTTAAAAATTAGGGAATGTTTTTTTCCATAAAATACATACTTATAATAACAAAAACTATACCCTAAAAGAAAATGGAACCTAATCAACCCAAACATAATGTGTAATTGTGTTTTTAAATATAAGAAAATAGAAAATTTAAAATAATTTTAAGGAAATGGCAAAATCTATCAATGTCACTCAAATAATTCTTTATCTATAATTAACTTGATTTATTTTGAAGTGTTTATATTTAGTATTACTTGGCATATTTTCATTGGTTTACAAAAAGGAGGTAAAGGAACTCAAGTATTTATGTAAGGAAAACAATATGGTTTGTATCAAGTAGATCTTTCTTTTTTTGTACTATTTCAATAATTATGTACTGTTGTAAAATATGTGTTTATCCATCACAACATGTGTCCCTCTTCATTAGATAATACTTGGAACACTTGTTCACCACTTATCCTCAACCTTTCATTGTCTCCTACCTCTATAAATAAGAGTTATGTACAAGAGAAGAAAGATAGTGAGAAGTCTTACCATCTCTCTAGTTTCTCTGTAGCTTCTCTCTACCATCCCTCTAGTTTTCATACACTCATCTCTAGATCTCTTCTCTTCTCTTTTGATCCTTCTCACAATCATCTTGTTGCTTCCAAGCTTATGATATAGTTCACAACACGTTATCAGCACGATCAACTCTCGATCCGTCATCCGTTTGAGGTAACATTTAAGTTATGTTAAATTTGTTTAAATTTAATTAGCTTACATGCACATTACTATATGTATTATTTATAGAGTAAAAGACTATATATATATACATTCTTGATCTAATGGTAGGCTCTGCCTCTTTGATCATTTAGATCTACATTCTTGATCTAATGGTAGGCTCTGCCTCCTTGATCATATGTTCATATCTATATATTTATAAATCATATGGAAGGCTATGCCTCCTAAAATGATTGTTTTAATTTATGAATTTATTATATAGCTTATAATTTTGTTTTATAGTTTAGATTTATTGCTAAAACAATATTTTACAAAATTATTTCATAAAATTTTATATTTAACAAATTGTCTTATTATTTATATAGTAATCATGTCAAACTTGGCAAAGCTTAAATTCGCCGTCCTTGATGTCTCTGGAAAAAATTATATGACATGGGCACTAGATGTAAAATTCTATCTGAAAGGGAATGGGTTTCTCAAAACCCTTGATCCGTCAGAAACGGGGTTAGAAGAGGAAAAAGCAAGAACCATGATGTTCTTGCGTCACCATCTCCACGATGGTTTAAAAAATGAATACATCACGAGAGAAAATCCTGCAGATCTCTGGATCGCGCTCAAGGATAGGTTTGATCACCAAAAGTATGTGATCTTACCAAAAGCCAAACATGAGTGGCTAAACCTGAGGTTTCAGGATTACAAAAGTGTAAGTGAGTACAATTCCGCTTTGTTCGGAATCACTTCAAGGATGGCTCTCTGCAGAGAAGAAGTTTCCAATTATGATATGATCGAGAAAACATTCCAAACTTTCCATCCTTCAAATGTACTCCTGCAGCAACAATATCGAGAAAGAGGGTATACTCGATATTCTGAATTAATGCAAGTTTTGCATGTTGCTGAACAAAATAATGAGCTCGTGATGATAAATCATCAAACCCGTCCAACTGGATCAGCTCCACTTTCAGAAGTGAATGTTGCTACATCCAGCTATAATAATTGGCAAGCAAGAGAACGTGGACGCGGACGCGGTCGAGGCCGTGGTCATGGTCGTTGAGGAGGTCGTGGAGAAGGTCGTGGACGAGGAAGAGGAAGAGGTTTCTCTCCTAATGACTTCAACGCAAGAAAAACCAACAAGCATCTTCAAATCAATAATGTTGGTCGCGTTATAAAGAAACAAGATGAAAGTACTTGTTACAGATGCGGCATGAAAGGACATTGGTACCAGACCTGTCGTATTCCAAAACATTTGGCNTGTTGCTACATCCAGCTATAATAATTGGCAAGCAAGAGAACGTGGACGCGGACGCGGTCGAGGCCGTGGTCATGGTCGTTGAGGAGGTCGTGGAGAAGGTCGTGGACGAGGAAGAGGAAGAGGTTTCTCTCCTAATGACTTCAACGCAAGAAAAACCAACAAGCATCTTCAAATCAATAATGTTGGTCGCGTTATAAAGAAACAAGATGAAAGTACTTGTTACAGATACGGCATGAAAGGACATTGGTATCAGACCTGTCGTATTCCAAAACATTTAGCCGATCTGTACCAAGCATCCCAAAAGGCAAAAGAAAGGGATGTTGAGACCAACCTCATCTATGATAAAGTTGGACCTTCTTTCCATGGCCTAAACGATGGACCCCATCTTGATATAGCAGATTTTCTCGTTGATAATGAAAATGGAAAATCATGCGAATAAGGCCTATATGCCATGATATGCTTTGTCATAGTTTGATATGTACTTTATGTTTTAACAAATGTCTTTTTGAATAGTAGGTTTATTGTAATATATAATAAGCTTTTTTTGTAAGACTTTATGTTATTTTATTAATTTTTATTTTATAAATATTTTATCTCAGAAAATGTCAAATTTTGAGATTGAGGATGGAGACATGTGTCTAGCAGACAGTGCTATAACGCACTCAATACTTAAAGAGAAAAAATAATTCTCCTCTCTCAAAATAAAAGACTCTGCTAGAAGCGTGAGCACTATATGTGGTAATGCAAATATTATTATAGGCTCTGGAAAAGCCAGTTTTTCAATACCAAGGGGAACAAAATTTGAAATTGATGCATTATATTGCCCTAAGTCTCATAGAAACTTGATTAGTTTCAGAGATATCCGAAGAAATGGATATCATATAGAGACTCTGAATAAGAATGACATTGAATATCTTTGCATAACATCTGAGGAGAAACATATATTGGAAGAATTGCCAATGTTATCCTCTGGATTATATTGCACAAAAATAAATAATTTTGCGTCTTATGTTACAATAAACTTTAAGTTTACTAGAACATTTAAGATATGGCATGAAAGACTTGGACATCCTGGTTCAGTCATGATGCGAAAAATTGTGCAAAATTCCAATGGTCATCCATTGAAGAACGAAAAGATTTTTAGATCTGATGAGTTTTCATGTGATGCATGTTCTCAAGGAAAACTCATAATTCGGCCATCGCCAGCCAAAATTGGGAATGAATCACCATTGTTCTTAGAGAGAATACATGGTGATATATGTGGACCTATCCACCCTTCATGTGGGCCGTTTCGTTATTTTATGGTAATGATTGACGCATCTAGTAGATGGTCAAATGTGTGTCTATTGACAACAAGAAACACGGCCTTCGCAAAATTCATTGCCCAAATAATCAGGTTGAAATTTCAATTCCATGATTATGCCATAAAGAAAGTCAGACTTGATAATACTGGTGAATTCACTTCACAAGTTTTCAATGACTATTGTATGTCAATAGGAATCGATGTTGAGCATCCGGTTCCTCATGTTCATACACAAAATGGCATGGCTGAATCTTTAATTAAACGGCTACAACTCATTGCTAGACCGTTAATATTGAGAACAAAGCTCCCAATTTCTATATGGGGTCATGCTATATTGCATGCTGCGGCATTGGTCCAAATACGACCAAGCGCATAGAATAACTATTCCCCTTTACAATTAGCATCTGGCCAAGAGCCAAACATATCCTATCTCCGTATTTTTGGATGTGCGGTTTATGTTCCTATAGCCCCACCGCAAAGAACAAAAATGGGACCACAAAGGAGATTGGGTATATATGTCGATTATGCATCACCGAGTATAATTCGATATCTTGAACCGCAAACTGGTGATATGTTTACGGCATGCTTTGCCGATTGCCATTTTAATGAAGATGAATTTCCAGCGTTAGGGGGAGGAATTAAACAAGTACCAAAAAATATTACATGGTATACACCATCTTTGATATATCTTGATCCCCCTACAAACCAATGTGAACTGGAAGTTCAGAAAATTGTACATTTACAAAATTTGGCAAATCAATTACCAGATGCGTTCATAGATACAAAAAGGGTGACAAAGTCATATATCCCCGCTGCAAATACACCATCAAGAGTTGAAATTCCTAGAGAAGAGTTTGATGGGAGCAAAGCTAATGAACCTAAGGTTCAATTGAAAAGGGGGAGGCCAATGGGCTCTAAAGATAAAAATCCCCGAAAAAAAAAAAATGGGAGATGAAAAGGTTCAGGAAGAACCAAATAAAGAGAAAAGTCCTCAGGATGATACAGAAAAATGTGAGGATTCTATTAACTATGCCCAAAATGGAATGTTATGGTATAGAGATGAAATCGATGATGATAATGGAATATTCCCTTTTTCTGTATCTAAAGAGATCGATCATGAAAAAGATGATCCAGATCCAAGGTCCGTATCGGAATGCCAACATAGGCCTGATTGGGAGAAATGGAAAAAGGCTATGCAACTAGAGTTGCTCTCCCTCAATAAAAGAAATGTCTTTGGACCTCTTGTCACTGCATCTAAAGATGTAAAACATGTTGGTTGCAAGTGGGTATTTGTGCGAAAAAGAAATGAGAAAGATGAAATCACAAGATATAAAGCCCGACTTGTTGCACAAGGTTTTTCTCAAAGACTTGAAGTTGATTATGAAGAAACATATTCTCTAGTCATGGATGCAATTACATTCAGGTACTTAATGAGCCTAACGGCTTCTAAGAATTTAGAAATATACCTAATGGATGTAGTGACAGCATATTTATATGGATCATTGGATAATGATATATACATGAAAATTCCAGAAAGATTTAAGATTCCTGAGGCATTAGACTCTAAGTCTAATGAAATTTGTGCCATCAAATTACAGCGATCACTTTACGGATTAAAACAATCCGGGCGCATGTGGTATAATCGCTTAAGCGAATACCTATTGAAGAAATGGTATGTTAATAATGAAATATGTCCATGCGTCTTTATAAAGAAATCTCCATCGGGATTTGTGATCATTGCTGTATATGTTGATGATCTAAATATAATTGGAACTCAAAAGGAGATTGATGATGCAAGAACTCATATGAAAGAAGAGTTTGAAATGAAAGATCTTGGAAAGACTAAATTTTATCTTGGGCTCCAAATAGAAAATTTCCAAGATGGAATATTTGTGCATCAATCAAATTATACGAAAAAGATTTTAAAGCGCTTTAATATGGACAAAGCGACTCCTTTGAGTACTCCAATGGTCAACAGATCTCTGAATGTCGATAGTGATCCATTCAGACCTTGTGAAAACAACGAGAAAATACTTGGTCTCGAAGTACCTTATATGAGTGCTATCGGTGGACTCATGTATCTTGCAAATTGCACTAGACCGGATATTGCATTTGCTACGAATCTACTTGCAAGATACAACTCATCTCCTACTCGTAGGCATTGGAATGGGATAAAACATATTCTCTGTTATCTTCAAGGTACGATTGACTTGGGATTATTCTATCCTAGAAACTCTTTGGTTGGTCTAGTTGGTTTTGCAGATGCAGGATATTTATCAGATCCACATAAATCCCGATCCCAAACTGGATATGTTTTCACAATTGGAGGAACTGTAATCTCGTGACGCTCACAGAAACAGACTTTGGTCGCCACTTCCTCAAATCATGCAGAAATAATTGCTCTTCATGAAGCATCAAGGGAATGTGTATGGCTCAGATCAATGACTAACCATATACAAGAATCGAGTGGAATAGTCATCAGCAAAGAGCCAACAACATTATTGAAGACAATGCTGCTTGTGTTGCCCAAATCAAAGAAGGTTACATCAAAAGCGACAGAATAAAGCATATACCTCCAAGATTTTTCTCCTACACTCAAGAACTCGAGCAAAAGAAGGAAGTTGATATCCAACATATCCGCTCATGTGACAATCCAACAGATCTATTCACAAAGGCGCTTCCGACTACCACATTCAGAAAGCATATTCATAATATTGGAATGCGGCATCTACGAGATCTGTGAAGTTTTTTCGAGGGGGAGTTTACACTACTGTACTCTTTTTCCCTCGTCATGTTTTTTCATCCCACTGGGTTTTTCCATGATGAGGTTTTTAATGAGGCAGTGTGTAACTCATTGTTGGTGATGGATACTCAAGGGGGAATGTTGTAAAATATGTGTGTATCCATTACAACATGTGTTCCTCTTCATTAGATAACACTTGGAACACTTGTTCACCACTTATCCTCAACCTCTCATTGTCGCCTACCTCTATAAATAAGAGTTATGTACAAGAGAAGAAAGATAATGAGAAGTCTTACTATCTCTCTAGTTTCTCTCTAGCTTCTCTCTACCATCCCTCCATTTTTCATACACTCATCTCTAGATCTCTTCTCTTCTCTTTTGATCCTTCTTACAATCATCTTGTTGCTTCTAAGCTTATGATATAGTTCACAACATGTACTATTTTGTTGTACTATTTGAAAACATTAATAAGTTAAACATTGAAATATATATAAGATCCTACAAAAAATCTTGCGATTTACATGTCACCCAATTTTTTTTGTGCTATTTTGTTTTTCCTACTTTTTTTTTATTGTGAGGACGAAAGTTAAATACTTGTTGATGTTTTGGTCCCATATTCATCCGAACGTGTTTCATGTTTCCTTGGGCTCTTCTTCTGTGTGTCCCACTGTTTTTGCTTTGGTGGCTGATTATCAATAATGATCATTGTGTTTTGTGGGTACTACTACTACTACTATATGTTGATACAATCAGCGAAAAACCAAATTCCAATTCAAATGAAATCTTTAGGAGAAATTAAGGAGTAGACATTACATTATATTAACATCCAATTATGTTTTGGGAATATACAGTGCTTAATTTTTTTTTTCTGTATAATTTTACTCTTAAAACTTCTTTTAAGCTGAATTACCAACATTTTAACTTTTATTAACTAGTAGAAAGTAAAGAGATTGTGATATATTTTATATAGGATTGAATTTCGAGCAACATTTTGAGACAATAACAAATTGTGTATATGGTTTCTAATTTCAAGCTAGGATCTTCTAAATTTCATTCACAGTAAGATATTCTTTTATGAACCAAATTGAAACCCATCAGTTTACTAAACTCCCGTTCCTAAAAAGAATAAAATAAAATTAAGATTCTACGTAGCATTAACTATTAAGTTAACACTGTTGGCCAATGGATGGAGCTTCGTGGATATAGATCCCAAACCTAAAGCCAATGAACCAACCACATGAGCTGGACTTAGGGACCAAAGCATGATCTCCAATGATTTGAATTTTCAGGGAATAGGTTTTATCTTTGGAACTCAAAATTTGTTCTGATTACATCTTTTGGATTTGTTCTTTGTTAATAAAGCCCAATAAATTTATGTTTTAGTTCATAATGAAAATTTCTTAGATATTGTAGTCTTTCTTAATTGATACTAGGATATATCCCGTGCTTATAGCACATGTCAACATTTTAAAAAAAAATTTATAATATAATAATAAAAATTATTGTTTTATTTTTTTTTAATTATTTTGTTTGAGATAATATTTATTTTTAATTGTTATATAAATCTATTAGTCTATTTGAATACTAATTATTTTAGAATATTATAGTATTTTATTTTTGACGTATTATTATAATTTTATATTGTTTATTTGTTGTATTTGCATCATATTTTGTGAAATATAAAATAGTAATTTTAATATTATAATTGTGAGTAAATAAAAATT
>NC_025686.1:13544037-13550048 GCF_000633955.1 Camelina sativa
GACTTTGAAAACAACTTGGAAGCAGCCTCCTACGTTGGATTATGCTGTTGGGGTTCTTTCAGGTGATAAGGTATTGTTTTCCTCGTTTCGAAAGCTTGATAACATTGTTGTGGAATGTGGACTGGATACCTTATTAATTTTGGACTTGTTGACTTGCAGTTACATTTGAACCCTGTTCATGCTGTTGCTCAGCTTCGACCGTCTATGCAGTATCTTTCATCTGACGGCAAAAAGAAACAAGCAGAATCCACTGAAGAATCTGTCGGAACATCCAAAAAACAGGTATAGATCATGATCCAAATTTTGCAAAAGAATTGAGGTTTATTGATTTTGGTTCAATTTTTAAAGCGCTGAAGATTTAGCATTATTGCTCAGTCTTATTTCTATTTCATTTCTTCTTTCTGCTGTGTCAAAGATTGGCCTGAGTAGTTTGGCTACGCTTATGCCACCGTTTACGTGATTCTAGTTTTGAGTCTATATATTCTATTTGTGGCAGAACAAGGGAGTGCAGGCTTCGACGGATCAGAAACCAAATAATGAAGATGTATGACTTTTATTTAGCTTTTATGTGATCTTTTCTTTGGTTTGTTGGTGGATATGGCTTAGTAAACTTATGCTGCTATCTTTCTTCTTCCTTTAGAATTGGGTTGCACTCACGTATCATGGACTTCAGTCCGAAAGTTGCTCCAAATATCTTAACGGGATGATGTCGAATGGGAACTCTTCATTAGATTTCAACATGAGCCCGTATGATGTCTTCCTTTTCACTTAGTTCGCCTTAGAGATTTTGGGGTTTTCCTGCTTACCTTAAACTTTTTCTTTTTCTTAATATCCTCTTGTATTTCCTTGAAGGGGCGTTTATATCAATGAACTGTGCCGTGGAGGAAGCAACAAAAACTCTGAATCGAAAGAAACATCGAAAAGGTANAATTAGTAATTTCGTCCATAATTTATTAGAGAGAGAAAATATTTTTTTAGATTTTTTTTAGATTTTTTAGTATTTGATATGTGAGTGTTTTTATTTTTAATTTAATTATATTTACTTAAATTAGTTCATTAAGCTTAATTAATTTTTTCTAATGGCAGTTGAATGTAATTTTTTACACATTTTAAGGTTAATTTCATATTTGTACTTCTCAATTAATATAGTAGGATTGTTTTTTTTTCTTCTTCTTGATTATAAATCAGTATATACAATTAAAGTTTTATAAAGAGACATAGATCATCATATTTGAACTAATAATATATTTTCATTATTTTTTAATGATTTTAATATATTAAATACACTAAATATTCTAAACTTAATTAATACTCCCCCAATTGGTCTTATAACTTCAATAAATATTAGTTTTTACAAAAAAACCCTAAAAGGTTTACTAGCTCTGTTGGAGAATTCGTCTCATAATATCGAGTTTTTGTTTTCATATATCTCTGGTTCGAGCCTTAAAGGTTTCAATTTTTTTTTTTTCAGTCTTTCACTTTCTTCGCCGACGTTTCTCTTTTGCCCGGAGGAGTGTGACTATATCTTCTCTTCTGTTCTTGATTTACAGGTTTTTACCTTGTTTCTTTCTTGTGCACACTTTCCGTTTCTATCTCAGTTCGTAACAGTTCAAGATTTATCGATTAAGATTTCTGAAAGTATTGGTTTTTAAAATAGTGATTTAGACAAAGTTTGAATCTTTGTTATGATTACGTATTGGGTTTGATCGGTCTTTTGTTTTGTTTGATGAATTAAAACCCTTAATTGCAATTGTCACAGGAAGCAAAAAGCTAAAAAAAATATGGACTTTGATGATGAACCCAAGCCAAAGGAGGTTGCTAAAACCCGTAGATTCGCACCTGGCCGTGCCGGGAAGCCTAAACCGAAACCTAAACCGGAACCCCCTGCAGCTAAACCGGAGCAGCCGGCGTCGTCACAAACTGAGTCTGTGAGCAAGAGTGAGCATGACGTTGATGCCAAGTCCACTGGTGCTGCTAAGGTTGAACCACCTGAGGTCTATAATGGTGCTGTGAAAATGGAGATTGATCCAAAAGTTGATAAAGAGCCGGAGATCATGGAAACTGAGTTGATTGTGGAAGAACAGCTTCCGTTACAGGAAGAGAAAATGGAAGAAGATGAAGAAGAAGAAGAAGAAGAAGAAGATGTTGTTGTTCGTGAAATCGATGTTTTCTTCAAACCGTCTATTGATGCTAATACCGAGGTCTGTATTGGATTAGATTCTTCAAACGACATTTTTGGTTTTCCTAATTGTTTATGGAGTTTTGATTAATGTGTGTGTTTCTTAAATGTGACAGCTTTATGTTCTACAATATCCTCTAAGACCGTCTTGGCGTCCATACGAAATGGATGAGCGATGCCAAGAAGTGAGTGTTCTACTTTGTGTATTGCTATTACTTGATCTGCATCTTTCTTTTGGTTCTAATCTTTTCGTTTATTTATGTGTTTTAAGGTTAGAGTGAATCCTTCTACATCGCAAGTGGAAATTGATTTGTCTATGGATGTTCATTCGAAGAACTATGACTCCACGTTTGGAGTAAATATGACTAAGCAGGTAGGGTTTTAGTTTCCAACCTTGATTTATGTTTGATCTTTGTGATGCAACTTCATTTCTCTTTTTTCTTTGTTCATTTTGGTAGACTTTGAAAACAACTTGGAAGCAGCCTCCTACGTTGGATTATGCTGTTGGGGTTCTTTCAGGTGATAAGGTATTGTTTTCCTCGTTTCGAAAGCTTGATAACATTGTTGTGGAATGTGGACTGGATACCTTATTAATTTTGGACTTGTTGACTTGCAGTTACATTTGAACCCTGTTCATGCTGTTGCTCAGCTTCGACCGTCTATGCAGTATCTTTCATCTGACGGCAAAAAGAAACAAGCAGAATCCACTGAAGAATCTGTCGGAACATCCAAAAAACAGGTATAGATCATGATCCAAAATTTGCAAAAGAATTGAGGTTTATTGATTTTGGTTCAATTTTTAAAGCGCTGAAGATTTAGCATTATTGCTCAGTCTTATTTCTATTTCATTTCTTCTTTCTGCTGTGTCAAAGATTGGCCTGAGTAGTTTGGCTACGCTTATGCCACCGTTTACGTGATTCTAGTTTTGAGTCTATATATTCTATTTGTGGCAGAACAAGGGAGTGCAGGCTTCGACGGATCAGAAACCAAATAATGAAGATGTATGACTTTTATTTAGCTTTTATGTGATCTTTTCTTTGGTTTGTTGGTGGATATGGCTTGGTAAACTTATGCTGCTATCTTTCTTCTTCCTTTAGAATTGGGTTGCACTCACGTATCATGGACTTCAGTCCGAAAGTTGCTCCAAATATCTTAACGGGATGATGTCGAATGGCAACTCTTCATTAGATTTCAACATGAGCCCGTATGATGTCTTCCTTTTCACTTAGTTCGCCTTAGAGAATTTGGGGCTTTCCTGCTTACCGTAAAACTTGTATTTCCTTGAAGGGGCGTTTATATCAATGAACTGTGCCGTGGAGGAAGCAACAAAAACTCTGAATCGAAAGAAACATCGAAAAGGTACAATATATCAGGGTCATCTAGTTAACATTTGTCATCTATTCATCAAAAAGAAAATTCACTGTCGCTTTACCAATGTCTGGTCTCATGTGTCATCTAGTCAACGTTTGCACCCTTTTATTATGTTCCTTAAGATGTAGTCTTCTGCCTACAGGGACTTGCTCTCCTTACCACTTAAAGAACGTGTGCAAAAGTTGCTCTGCGAGGTTGGTAGCTATTGTAGTCAGCGTTATGTTTCACAATTTCCTGTTCTTTTCTGTTTTTCAAGATGAAAGTTATATGGTTTGTGCTCTTTTAGTTTTGAGTAAAATATAAGCCATTTGTCTAACTCGTTCTATCATAACAGGGACCACCGCTGCTTCGATACAGTGTTCTTAAGCATTATGCCTCTGAGTTCTCAGACGAGGATTTCTTAGAGGCCCTCCAAGAATATGGCTGGTTAGTTCAAGGTTTATGGACTCCCAAAACTAGTCTACTAAAACTAGACGGGCCTGTAGGAGCTTCCAGGGATTATCTCCTGTGTCTGTTCAGCAAGAAGACAACTATAAAGTACTCCGAGGTTGAAGCGATGGGTGGCCTTAAGGATAAGGCGAAAACTATGTTGACTGCATTTGCCAAAGAAAGGCCTCTGCTAAACGATTGGAAGTTCAAAGAGCCCACTGATGTCTCATTCATAAAATCCTACCCAGCGATTGTTACGGAGCAAGATAATTTTCTTACGGAAAAGAAAAAGAAGCTAGAGTCAGTAATGAGTACCCAAGGAGGAAAAAGTAGAGCTAATAACAGGAGGAATGTTGTTGGCAAAAATGCATCAGTTACAGTTAAACCGGAGGTTCCAACAACCCTCTCTGACAAAGGAGGAAGTTCAAGAAATACGATACCTCGTGCTGATGGACAAACAATGCCACCGGAACTTGAAAGGGCGTTACCAAAGGCCTTAAAGAAGGTGTTTCAAACTCACAAAGTTTGCAGGTGAGATTCGTTAGAATTATACTTTTCAATTATCTGAACTTTGAAATATTTCAGATTATTGGATATGAAACGGATTTTTTTGTGCAGCTACGAGACAATCTGCCAAGGACTTAGGGATCTTGCAGTTTCGACATCGAATAATCCAAAAGCTGATTCGGGCATGGCAGTGAATGTGGCGTTAGCTGTAGATGCTTACCAAGACGTTCTCCAAAAAGCTATAAGTGATGTGGCTGTTGACATTTACGGCTCTTTTGTCTCTAAGTCGTCTCCAGACCACCCAGAATATGATGCTTTGAGGTTACTTGTTTGTTGGAGCATACTCACATTGGTTCTTTATGTTTCTGTGGAAACTCTAATGTCTGTGTTCGTTATCATCAGGAGAGTGGTGATTAAGCTCTTACGTGATAATCCACCTGGAACAAGGCTTATGAAGGCTCAGGTATTTACAGAAGGCAGGACCGAGCTTAAACGTGAAATCACCAACAACGAATACATAAAGGTCTTCACTTGAGTTCTCTTCTACTTTCTGTGTTTTGACCAAAAGTGTTGTTGTTTTAGTCTCTGACTCTGTGTTGCCGCAGGTGATGCACGACCTCTGTGAAACCAACTCTTCGGGATGGGTTTTACAGAAAGCTCGATGATGAGTTCTTCAGGATCATCACTCACAAATCATTATGACTAGAGATTGAAAATTAGAGAATAGGTTTTCATAAGGATCTATAAATTTTGATATATCCTGAGAATTCATTTTGTAAACGGTTCAGTAATTTTTGAGAGTTTTTTAGTATTTATTTTTCCTCTTTGACATCAAACATCTATTTTTTATTACTCAACTAGAGTTGGTGAGACAAGCCACACTGTTATTGGAAAAGAAGTGGTCAACTTTAGAGTTCCAAACCTAGTCGAATTAGTTTAACTACATACAATCAATCCCAAAAGCTGGATTAGACAATCAATCCCCATTGCATTGCCCATAGAAGAGCTTCAAACTTGACTGAGAGTGTGTCATAATTATTTTTATGGATTAACTTATCTCAGTAGGCATCTTCCGGTATACTTAAAACATGCAAGTGAACAAAAGAAAAAAGAAAACAATGGAAACATTGAAAACTGGAGGAAAGTGTAAAAATACTTGAAACTGTTCAATCTAAAAGGTTTTCATAGTTGATGTGATCTCAAGTAACTTTAAAACAAAAACAAAAAAAGTAATACGAACTCATATTCTGTTGTTTAAAAAGGGAACCAGAGAAACATTGTCCAATCTATCCAGTTACTTGAAGAGGCTGCAAACCCGAACTCACTCTTGTGTGTTATTTCACCATCTTCATTTGCTGCTGAAGTTCCCTCAGAATATGTGCACCAAGTCATATGCAAATCTACTCCAACATTAAGGAAACCAACTTGGACAAAGAGAGGCAAGAGAGAACTATTTTCGAGTGCACATAAACTTTTTCTCTATACGAAGTTACCGTGTTTACTAAACCAAAAAGGCCATTTCTAG
>NC_025686.1:13551129-13555055 GCF_000633955.1 Camelina sativa
GGAGCAAGATAATTTTCTTACGGAAAAGAAAAAGAAGCTAGAGTCAGTAATGAGTACCCAAGGAGGAAAAAGTAGAGCTAATAACAGGAGGAATGTTGTTGGCAAAAATGCATCAGTTACAGTTAAACCGGAGGTTCCAACAACCCTCTCTGACAAAGGAGGAAGTTCAAGAAATACGATACCTCGTGCTGATGGACAAACAATGCCACCGGAACTTGAAAGGGCGTTACCAAAGGCCTTAAAGAAGGTGTTTCAAACTCACAAAGTTTGCAGGTGAGATTCGTTAGAATTATACTTTTCAATTATCTGAACTTTGAAATATTTCAGATTATTGGATATGAAACGGATTTTTTTGTGCAGCTACGAGACAATCTGCCAAGGACTTAGGGATCTTGCAGTTTCGACATCGAATAATCCAAAAGCTGATTCGGGCATGGCAGTGAATGTGGCGTTAGCTGTAGATGCTTACCAAGACGTTCTCCAAAAAGCTATAAGTGATGTGGCTGTTGACATTTACGGCTCTTTTGTCTCTAAGTCGTCTCCAGACCACCCAGAATATGATGCTTTGAGGTTACTTGTTTGTTGGAGCATACTCACATTGGTTCTTTATGTTTCTGTGGAAACTCTAATGTCTGTGTTCGTTATCATCAGGAGAGTGGTGATTAAGCTCTTACGTGATAATCCACCTGGAACAAGGCTTATGAAGGCTCAGGTATTTACAGAAGGCAGGACCGAGCTTAAACGTGAAATCACCAACAACGAATACATAAAGGTCTTCACTTGAGTTCTCTTCTACTTTCTGTGTTTTGACCAAAAGTGTTGTTGTTTTAGTCTCTGACTCTGTGTTGCCGCAGGTGATGCACGACCTCTGTGAAACCAACTCTTCGGGATGGGTTTTACAGAAAGCTCGATGATGAGTTCTTCAGGATCATCACTCACAAATCATTATGACTAGAGATTGAAAATTAGAGAATAGGTTTTCATAAGGATCTATAAATTTTGATATATCCTGAGAATTCATTTTGTAAACGGTTCAGTAATTTTTGAGAGTTTTTTAGTATTTATTTTTCCTCTTTGACATCAAACATCTATTTTTTATTACTCAACTAGAGTTGGTGAGACAAGCCACACTGTTATTGGAAAAGAAGTGGTCAACTTTAGAGTTCCAAACCTAGTCGAATTAGTTTAACTACATACAATCAATCCCAAAAGCTGGATTAGACAATCAATCCCCATTGCATTGCCCATAGAAGAGCTTCAAACTTGACTGAGAGTGTGTCATAATTATTTTTATGGATTAACTTATCTCAGTAGGCATCTTCCGGTATACTTAAAACATGCAAGTGAACAAAAGAAAAAAGAAAACAATGGAAACATTGAAAACTGGAGGAAAGTGTAAAAATACTTGAAACTGTTCAATCTAAAAGGTTTTCATAGTTGATGTGATCTCAAGTAACTTTAAAACAAAAACAAAAAAAGTAATACGAACTCATATTCTGTTGTTTAAAAAGGGAACCAGAGAAACATTGTCCAATCTATCCAGTTACTTGAAGAGGCTGCAAACCCGAACTCACTCTTGTGTGTTATTTCACCATCTTCATTTGCTGCTGAAGTTCCCTCAGAATATGTGCACCAAGTCATATGCAAATCTACTCCAACATTAAGGAAACCAACTTGGACAAAGAGAGGCAAGAGAGAACTATTTTCGAGTGCACATAAACTTTTTCTCTATACGAAGTTACCGTGTTTACTAAACCAAAAAGGCCATTTCTAGGTTAATCACATGTTTCTAGGAAGTTATCTATTATTACCTACATCATATCATACCATAGATATTCTTTCATAAAGCTACTCAAACCTTCAATTTACTTTTTCAAATTTTCATATTATAAGTGTGACAACCAGATGTTGAGATTAAGGATACGTCCAGAACAGTACAAACGACTGCAAAAAAGAGAAAACAACACCACAAGTATTATGAGCATAACAGGTTGATAAGCACATAAAAATAGTTGAATCTAAGGATTGTATCTGGAAAGCAACAAACAATGTAAGAAAAAGGAAATGATGGCATACCATAAGGCCACCAAGAAAGCCATCAAAAAGGACCCGATTCAACGAATCAAAGTACAAGTCAGCTGAGAATCCTGCCTTAGCCATGAGCCCAACTGATGTGATCAACATCACAACAAAGTAAAATACAAAACCAGTCAAGCCATTGAATCCAATTATTCCTGCAAGGACACCAGCTATGATAGACAGAAACGTCCGGCTGCAAAAACAAGACAAAATTAGGGACGACGAGAACGATCATCTTTTCAAGGAAAACAAAAGAGAGATATATAGTATAGAATCACAGACCTGTTCTGTATGACTTTCAAATTGTTCTGCAAATTCTCAGCACTGAAGGTTGGGATGTCACTCATGAGATCCTTTGATCTCTTCTCAGATGAACCCATTTAAGATAGCAAAAATCTGAAACAACATAAATTTCAAATCTTTACACTGGAATTTACATTACAGAAAAAAGAAAAAGGGACGAACTTGGACACCATGGAGTACATGTTAGATTGGAAACCCTAAAAAGTATTGATTTTGAAGCAAATTCCACAGAAACACATCAGGGTTTTTTTACTTTGATTCAATGATTCCATAACTGGGTTTTTGCTACGTAAATACGAATCCTAAATTGTAAGACTTTACACGATGATATCATAAGTAGTCTAGGTAAGATTCCTACAAGAGAGTGGGAGGAGCAACTATGGTTGATCTGATCTGGTTTTGTCGATCTCTTGAAGTCAATTCCGATCTACTTTGAGATCTATAAACAAACATTGGAAAAGGATTTGAAGAAGGCTTACAATTTAGAAACAATAGCAGGCGAGAGATAGACCGAAGCAGCTTGCGTGGTACTTGAGAGGAACTAATGGAGAGGATGAGCCAATTTGAGAGAGACAGAACAATCAGACGAGAATTCGTAAATCTCTCTCTCAAATTCTCTAAACCCAATCAGATCTTTTTAACAAAAAAAAAAAACATATAAACCGGAAAATTGAACCGGAACCAAACGATAAACTGAATTGTCCACTATTTAATCCAAAACTAATCCAAAACTAGGTACACCACAGAACAATTATTTAATTTTATTTATAATGATGTTGATTTTAACGGTATTTAATTTAGTAATAAAAATTTATATTTTTTAATTTTTAGTATTTTTTATATTTAAGCGGTGAAATAATTATTCTTAAAGTATTATAATTTTATCAGGATAAAACACTAAAATTATAAAATATAACTGTTTCTATAATGTATAATTAATCAAAATAATATTTTGTATTTATTTAAAATAATACTATTATTGTTTTGTTTAATATATAATTATTTAATTTAACTGATTGTTTAATTTTAGTGTATACAGTACAGTTTAATGATGAGAATTTGTTAAAAATGCCCCTTTTGATATACCCCTTTTCAAAAATACCCTCTTTTTTGGCCATTTTTATTTATGTCCTCTTTTAATTTTTAATGACCATTTTACCCTTAGATCAAAATTATTTTATTCAATAAAAAGAAAAACAAAATTTTCCCGCCAAAAAATTTCCGACATATTTTCCCGCCAAAAATTTTTTTTGTCAAAAAACTTTTGATAAAAAATTTCGAAAAAAAAATTTTCCCGCCAAAACTTTTCCCGCCAAAAAAAATTTACAAGGTTTTTAAAAGGTTTTATAAGGTTTCTACCTTATAAAAGCCTTATAAACACCTTGTAAAGGCTTTTACAAGATTTTTTAAAGAGTTTTAAAAGGTTTTTTAAACAACTTGTAAACGCTTTTACAAGATTTTTAAAAGGTTTTTAAAAGGTTTTAAAAGGTTTTTAAAAGGTTTTTAAAAGGTTTTTAAAAGGATTTTTAAAAGGTTTTTAAACA
>NC_025686.1:13555792-13577111 GCF_000633955.1 Camelina sativa
AAAAAAATTTTGGCGGGAAATTTTTTTGGCGGGAAAATATTTTCGATTTTGATGACTGTACATTCTTGCTGTCACTCAAAAAGGGTAATTTGGTCATTTTGTATATAAAGAGGGGTAGTTTTAAAAATGGTCAACATGAAGGGGTATTTTTAAAAAGAGATATGGAAAAAGGGGCATTTTTGAGAATGCCCCTTTAATGATTGATTTTTTTATTTTTTATTTTATTTTGGGATACATATATAGAAAACAAATTTGCTATTAATAAAGAATTTAGGTAAAATTAATTAGTTTCTATAAAAAATTCGATTTTGTCAATTTACCATATTTTACTTATTGTTTTTAGTGCAATTTTATAGGGACTAAAATTTTAAATAAACAATATTACAAGGGTAAAACCCAAAATATACTTCAAAAATATATATATATATATATAGATTAACAAAAACTCCAACTATGCTAGTATAAAATTGCTTGATTATGAAACAGAACATAATTACATTGTCACAATTTTTGACGAGAAAAAAGCTTATTTCGACTAGGTTTTAATAAAAACTATAGTCAAGACTAAATTTCTGATTCGTATTTTTCAGTAATTTATGTATTTCACCGATGTATTTTTTTCTAAACAAATAGACAGAAAAAAAAAATAGATTGTTGCTTTGGTTTTATATAGTTCAGTTTAGTTTTAGTATGTTTAACAGAGAAAACAAACATAACTCATCTTCGTTACTTGTTAGATAAACATCCATTTAGTGAACGCTGCGACTATTTCCAGCGACTACAACAAAGACAAAATTACAACCTTGAAAAAAATCTGTCGCTAAAAATGGACGCTGGAAATCTGTTACAGTTGTAGAAGATGAACGGAGGAGACGTATTTCAGTCGCTGCTTTTTTTAGCGATAGCAAAATCAATCGCAGCGTCCTCCATAATCAACATTAATAATAATCTCCACATTCTTTCCCCCCCAAATAAGTTTATTTTCCCTTGTTATTTGTTGTCGCTAGATATGGTCGCAGCGATCATCTGCCGAACAGGCCACTAAACTAGTTAGAAAATGTAAGGAATAACAAAAGAAATCGATTCGAAATATTTAGCATACTGCTTTAAATATCGCTTTTACAGAGTCATCAATCAAACTCATAAACTAAAATAAAAATAAAAATAAAATATCAGCTCAAATATTTAGACAAAACAACTAGCAAAGTTTTACAAAAAGTATGTTTAAGGTTGTTTAGTGGACATCCTAAGAAAATTGTGCTTTGGTTTGAAACCAAGCTAAACCAAACTGTTTGTGTTGAGAAAAAACTTAACCCAACGGTTTGGGCATGGATTGAAGTTTTGTTACTCACTCACTCCTACTTGCTACAAGCCTACAATTAGTAGCCACCACCACTGATGGTTTGGTACTTTGGTTCAGATCGATACTGATTTAGGACATTTCCAACCCATTTATTCATTTTTGACTCTAAATAACTTCGTTTTGGAGATGGTTTTGCTCCAACCTAATTCTCCATATTTGACTCCAAAAGAGAATATTCTTAAAATATTCTAAGAATATTCTTAAAAAATTCTTAAAATATTCTTAGAATATTCTTAGAATATTCTTCTTATATCTTATTATTAATTTATATAATGATCCTTTATTTATTAAAATTACAAATTTGACCATATTATTTTATTTTTAGCAAAAAAAAAAAAATTTAGCATATTATTTATATTTAAAATTTATTATTAAACAATCTATACTATTAAATGGGGAGTACACTTAGGGATAAAATAAAAACAAAAAATATGACATATATCCATGTTGCCAAACAGACCAACTTGCTTACATAATTAAAGAAAAAAAAAAAAATCTAAAACAATGGTAACAATTATTAAAGAAATAAATGATTAATTCTTTCATAATTGGTTATAATACTTAGATTTTGGATCTTATTTTGGATATGGGTATATAACTAATTTCGAATATATGAAGTTTTTCAAAAAAAATTCTAAATTAAATATTAAACATTTATAATTTTCTAAAAACAGTTAGTAATGTGTTATATTCATTCAAAATATTCCAGTATTTTAGGAAACAATATTAACTATAAAAGATGCATTCCTATATTTTATGAATTTATATTAATTACAAATAAAAAATAAAATTTCCTAAAACAATGGTAACAATTATTAAAGAAATAAATGATTAACTATTTCATAATTGGTTATAATACTTAGATTTTGGATCCTATTTTGGATATGGGTATATAACTAATTTCGAATATATAAAGTTTTTCAAAAAGTTTTCTAAATTAAATATTAAACATTTATAATTTTCTAAAAACAGTTAGTAATGTGTTATATTCATTCAAAATATTCCAGTATTTTAGGAAACAATATTAACTATAAAAGATGCATTCCTATATTTTATGAATTTATATTAATTACAAATAAAAAATTCAAAAATTTGACATACCGTCACTAGAAAAAAAATTATAGCCAATAAGATTACAAAATGACAATTTTAAATATTACAAAATGACAATCTTGAATTTTATATAGTTCTTAGAATTTTATAAAATAATAAGAGATTTTTGCAATTAATAAAACTTATCATTTAACAAGATTTCCATAACAATTGTATCTAATTAATTTCGAATAGTAATATGAAAATAACTTAACTTTAATTTAAACAGATGATTTATTTTATGTATGTGTCTCTGTATTAAAGTTTGCATATATGCATATACCTTGCTAACATCTACTATATTCTTTTTTTAGTTCACTAATACTATGTTCTATGTCCTGTTTATCATTTGTTATTCTTACGAATTGTTAAATTTATAATTTTTTGTCGTGTACATAAGCCTATACAAATCAAGATTTTTTTTCATACATTTTTTATCTAGAGATTGTATATAAAGAAGGATTGTGGTATGAACAGGTGTTCATCCAATTGACATAGCATCTACAAAACAAGAAAATTACATTTGATTGCTTAATAGAAGTCCACATTTTTTATATGAACCCGATAAGTTACAAAATACTATATTAGTGTTTGTTTTCTTCAGTTTTATATAGATTTATTTAAGTAAACTCTATAGAAAATTCTTATTAGGGCATGTAGTTGAGCCTTGCATTAACATTATCAATTCACTTTGGAAACCAACAAATAAAAGTATAATTTAATCTTCAATGACTGTATTGTAAATTTATAATCAGCTGTATGTATTAAATTATATTATTTTCTTATTTTTCAAATATATGATGTGAACAGTCTTTATTAAAATGACACTATAAGCGTTATGTATATGGAAAAGAAAACAATCAACACACATGGCAGTAAAATTTTATAATATGAATACCTTGAAATTTGTTTTTAAGTCATCATTATCTTTAAAAAGTCTATAAAATTTAAAAAACAAGACTACTCCGAAAAATACCACATGAGATTAGAAAATTTAGATAACAACATTCAATTTTTAAATTGTTAATAATTTTGGTAAGGGTTAATTTAAGAACATATATTTTGTAGAATTCAGCTATTTTTGGATTTTAAAAAACAGATAATCTTTTTAAAAATATAAAGAAAGTTTGTATAATTTCGATTAATTTTGTAAAAGTTAAATAATCAAATGTAAAACATGGATATCCCGTTAGAAGCTTTCTCTTTTTTTTTTTTGACAACCAAATACGGATATTCTTTTTCCGATCTCTTATCAGCTGGACTAATATAAATATTGTCTAACAAATAATAATTAAAAAATATTATATAACAAAAATTTATATTTGGTGGACACAGAATGTCCAAAATATACATGCCTATGTTCCTCATTTATAACTTATCTTTAACAATGAACCATATAATATATAATAAGAATAAAGAAGTCAATTAATTTTGTAATATTTTTATTATAACATATGATATAAATATACTATGAATTATATTTATATTTATGTTTGTTCTATAAGGGAGTTTGAGAATGTATGGTTTGAGAATGTATGTTTTCGATCGAAAATAAAAATTGGTCCCATATTCGGAATGTTCCATATTGAAAATGTTTTCTTTTATGCAACGGAAATTTGAGAACGGATGTAGGACATGATGGAACATGATAAAATGGAAAGAGAATTACGTCCACCCCTAAATATTCGTATTTGTCTCCAACGGGTTTTCATCATTGTTAGTGGTTATATATTTGATTTGATAGTTCACTAATTTAATAGAATCTAACCAACCATTTATCTGATTTAGTTTGTTGCCAGTCCAACCATTATGTTGTTTCGAATTTTAAAATATTGGTGAACTCATTATTATTTTAAATTTTCAAAAATTAATTAACTAACAAAAAAATTAAACTAAAATCTCAATTAGTATGAGTTTGATTATGAATACTAAAATAAATTAGTTTATAAACATAACCCCGCGCGTACGTGCGGGTCCGAACCTAGTATTACATTACATAACATTCATCAATTATTAGTATTTGTTGTATTAAGTTGTTTTTGATCTTCAATTTAAGTTATATTATGTGTTTTAAATTTTATTGGTAGTAATGTTATTTTGTACTTTTGTTTGTATTGTCTATTTTCTATGTTATATATGTTAACTGTTAAATTTTAAAATTATTATTTTATAAGTTTAAATAGAAAATAATAATATTTAACTGTATTTAGATATAAAATATAAATTTATATAAATTTAAGGGATTAATTTGCAAATAAAAAATCTCAACTCCAAAATGGAGAAATGAATTAAAAATCTCCAAATATAGAGACAAATATAGAGATCTCCATTTTGGAAATAGAAATGGAAATAGAGTGGGGTTGGAAAAGATTTTTCTTTGGAGGTAGAAATGGAGATGGGTTGGAGTTGGTCTAACTTAGTAAAACAAGTTTAGTTCAGATTGATTAATGAAATCTCTCATATATTTAATTAATATCTTTGTTAAACTTAACATAATGGAGACAAAATCTATCTAGCTAGCTTCAATTTTAGCTAAATGCCTAAATCCAAATACGTTCGAATCTCAGTAACATACCACAAACGATGACAAAGTATTGTTGTTACAAATGGTTGGTGCTAAATTGAATCAAATCAATCTGTAACAACAGAGTCATTAGAGCGACGATGAGGATGACGATACTCAGTTCGAATTTTGGACTCGAGAACAGAGACATATCGATCTAGGACAGAGATCACAGCTTCAAACTCGGACACTTGTTTCTCGATTGCGTCAATTTGTCCGACAAACTCATCAAAGCCACCACTTTTTGATTTCATCTGCTCCGCGAAAACCCTCAGCCCGGCTGCCACGTCACCGAGATCATCGAACTCCGACGCAACTCTCAGATTCATCTTCTCCAATAAATCCAGATGGTTGTTCGTTCCCTGTTTTTTTTAATCCAATTCCAAATTTTGTTTCAGATCTGTTTTCTTAAAAAATTGATCAAAAAACAAAAAAGCTGAAAAAAAGTTAAGTTGACCTGGAGCTCGGATTTGACCATGGTTGATACACTTGTGAAGAGGTTTTGTAGCGATTCAGCTAGATCATCACGCGATTCCGCCATTGTTAGCAGAGAGAGAGAGATACAACAATCGGAATACACAAATAAATGATGAGTCTTCTGTTGTTGTTTTTTTTAGTTATATGACCTTTCATTGAATTAATTGTTTACTTTGATTTATAATTGATATTTTTTTGTTTTTTTTTGTGGTTTTGATTTGATTGTTTCATGTGTTAATTCGAATTTGTTAGAAATTATAGGATATAATTCAGCAAAATGTCGTAATATTTTCTTGAATATTATTATTTTCCTTAAAAAAGAAAAAAAAAACATTTTTGAGATTACAAAAATCACAAAGCTTCCACAAATAGTTCGCAAATTTATGAATAAAATGATTGCAAAGTTTTCGGTTCACAGTTTAGAATTCACTGAGAATAGTTACAAAAATTAGTACCAAATGAAAGCTTTTGGTACTGAGGTAATTTTGTTAACCTGACCAATAACGCTACTTAAAGAGACATCAAACACACAACAATTGGTCTCATGAAGTTACATGTTATAACTTATAACCATAACAATAGCTTTCACATGCACATTATACAACAAAAGGCCAATTTGCAGAGGAGTGAAGACAAACAATTTGATGTTTATGGTATTATAAATACACAAAAAGTACATTTGATATGCATCCTTGATTTTACGGGTGGCTTCTGTACAGATCGATGCTCCCTAGTTGTAGTCTTGAGGTCGAATTCACGTCTCTAACACTAAGAAACCGGAACCTGCAATATACACATTAGATCATGACATTTGGAAAAAAGAAAAGCAAATGGGACTGTCAAAAACTCGATTCAAAACACATTTGTGATTATATGACTCTCACAACCAAGTCGTTGATCAGGGAAAAGTTCTTTAACATACCTGAAAAGATTTGCTTGGAATCCAGGTGTTGTTATTTTGTAGGACTTGCGTTGGAACCTCTCCTCGAATACCTGACAAGTTTGCTTGTCCAAAACACACCATGTCGGTCCACCATCGTTGCTTCCTTCAAGAACCCTGGGTGAGGCAACAAACAGTGTTGTTAAAGCATCAATTGTGTATGTTTAGACTTTGAATAATAGGAAAAAGACATTACCAATCTTTGGGGTCTCTCTCTGGGGCATCGTTAGCAGACATGAGCTCGTATGCTATGAGTTGGTGCATCTGGTTGTAGAGTGTTTTGTACACGATCCAACAGCCTGTAAGAGGAGCGATTGAGATTGGTATATCGTATCATAACATGTACTAACAAATATCAAATTTTGAATCAGGCTTTATTTCATTACCTTTTGCACCATTTGGTTCTTCCCATTTGGACTCTTGGATTCCATCAAAAGCTGCAGTTGCCTGAGGCATTGAGGCATGCTATTTAGGAACAACCACAATGCGTTTAACTAATGGTAAGATGAGAGTTGTAGTTAGTGTACTACTTACAATGCCAGCAGGAAGCTCTTCACCACTTGCGAGAACAGAACCAGAGCATACCCTGTTTTGTTTCACAAGTGGAAAAGAAAGTGAATCTTTGTTCAAATTTTGGCATTTGCTGAGGTCAGTAACCAGTTCCTTTAAAGCGTCCAATGCAACTGGCAATGCTAAAGCAGTTTTTGTGGGTTTCCCGTCCAAGCATAGTATGACACTTTTCTCATCTGTGTCTAGTTTCTCGCTCTTTAAAGAAACAGCGAGAAGCAAACCACCCAGTGCATGCAGGAACGAACTTAAGCTATCTAAATCTAAAGTCAAGCGAGCCTTCCTTGTTTTGTACGGCGCATTTTTCAGATCATCTAGGACTTGCTTGATCATCTTAAGTACCTCAACTGCTCTTGCTACAGGTAAGCCGTCGTCAACTAACTGAGTCAGGATAGGCAGAAACGAGTCATAAATGTTGGTCACATGGTCATCAACGCATTTGCGAACTGGGCAAGAGGAAGAGCTGACAGAGGAATTTTCATCTGAACCAAATTCTGATCTCTGAATGCGCCATTCCCTGTCACCACTTTGCCTTCCAGGTAAAGAAACTGAGGCATCATCTGGGGAATACAGATTTCTCTCAAGTTCTTCCTGCTCATGTCTGTCTCGGGTTTCAAGCTTAGGTAAAGATTGGTACATTAAGCTATTTCGTCGTTCCCTTGTCAGGGTTCGAACAACATCTTGCAAAGATGATTCAGTTGTGAGAGCTCTTCTAGATAAAACCTAAAAGTGGAAAAATGAACAGCAAGACCATGAGTGATGAATGTAAATCCTGTTCCAGATACTTAGTCAAACAGACAGAACATTCAATGTTTTCGTGTAGCATTACCTCATGCCATTTCTTTGTATATCGTTTAGTAACATCACAAACCCCATCCTTGGAAATCGCAATAACATAATTCAATTTCTTATTCCATCTACAAGGCAGAGACTTTGTGAGAATACGGCATATATTTCCATTATGAAGATTGTCAATGTAGAACATGAAAAGCAACAAAATCTTACCCTTTCTCATATAACATAGGTTTGTCATACACTCCTTCACAAGGGTCAAGATGGATCCATCTGCAAAAAGACAAAAACGGCACAAATTGCTTCACAGTTGTAAGATCCTACAAAGGAAACCAATTAGACATTTGTTTGACTCATGAAGTTTACCTCTCCATCGACTGAGAGAAGCATTCTGTCCAGACGTGATCTGTGAAGTCCAGTATCTGTAAAATGAATACAAATATTACATAACAAAAGAAAAAAACTAAAACTTTTGCAGGAAGTGACAATGTTAGTTAGCAGGATTACCAAACGAGAATCATAGCCAAACGAGCGGCAGTATAGCGTAAAGCAGTTTGCCCACTCTCCACAACGACCTCTCTTTGTTTCTACAAGCTGCACGAACAGGGAAGAAAAATAGAACCTGTCAATGAAGTCAAGAACATATATCTTCCAATGTACAAACTGATTAGTTACCTTTAGAGGGTCGTTGTACCGAGGGAAACGAGTAATTGTTGGACACATGGTACAGCTGTATAAGTTATAGTCAAATGATAATACGTCAATTAAATTTAACGACAGAAAATACGAGTAACTATTGCTCTCAATCTAATACACATGCTAGCATGTTACATTTCCTGCACAAAAGAAACTATACAGAAGTACATAGTAATTTTACGTACCGATATAATTCAACTCGATTGGCTCCATAAGCAAGCTCTGAGGTAAGTGGGTCACCCATCCCCTGGCCTATGGTTTTGTTAGCACAAAAGTCACAAGGAGGTTCATTGACCCATCTGCATTATCACCCAGTAAAACAACTTAGGAAAAGAGGTTCTTTAAAACTACTGTGCCAATATATATTCTTGAAAGTAAATATGCTACACAGAGAAAATAAATAACAGAACAATCCAGCGTAAAAATGATATAAACTCCCATCAAATATCTCTATAATGTAACTTATAATATCGATTTGGGCTCCAAATACGAACTAACGATTGAGAAGTCTTAAAAGACAAAGGAAAAGGGAGCTTAGGGGAAAACCTGAAGGATCTTTTGAACCAGAAAAGTAGCTGAAGCAGGAAAGCATCGTCCTTTTCATTTTTCGATGGCTCAAAATTCCCCTCCTAAGTGTTTGTTAGAAGCTTGAATCAGTTAAAAGTCTCTCACATAAAGATCAATATCAGAAATTATTTAGTTTCTGTTAATCGGTGAATATAATAAACTCAAACCTTGGCAAGAGAAACCAATGCTTTCTCCTCGAGCTCGTCTTTAGGAACAGTCTTTCGAGCAGCTTCTTGACGGACTGGATCTTCATACTGAACACAAATACACAAAAATAATTACAATCAATACATCAAACCAAAAAAACACACAAAAACTGGAAATCATAAATCAAAGAATCTTAAGTGTATCATCATCACACCATGAGAACTTGGCTGACATAAGGCCTAACTCTCCCTTCGAACCCACCGTTATCTCGTGCTGCAACAAACTGCTGAAACATCATCGCATCTTCTTTAGCCTGTAAAACCAAGAAACACACAAACAAATCAAAACAGGTTTCATCATCATCATTATCATCAAATCAATTCATAAATATTCCCATGAAGTAATAAAAAAAAAAACCTGCAACATTCGAGCCAATTCTTCATCTGATTTCACCATTTCCGCATCTGAAGTCTCAACAGAACCTTCTCCTCCTCCTCCTCCAATTGAGAGCAATCGAAGTTTATCGGATATAGAAGCGAGATCAGACTCATCTGATACCAATCGATCATCATCTTCCACAACGATCTATATATATCAACCAATTTGATCACCAATATCATCAAAAGATTCCTTTAACAAAAAAAGCAGAAGAAGAAGAAGAAGAAGAAGAAGAAGAAGAGGAAGAGTTACCTTTTGTTCTTCAGGAGGAACCAAAGTGAGAGAGAAGATTTGAAATCGTAAGACCTCAAGGCCATCTTCAGTGTCGTAGTCGACATCGAAGCTCGAATCTTCGTGGCGTACGACAAACCTTCGAGCCACCATTTTTTTCTCAGATTATGGAGAATTCCAAATTGATCGATTCCTCTTTTTAACAAGTCTTGGAGTACAGAAACAGAGTCTTGAAGAAACAAGAACGAGAAAACTTATTCCGGTTTTGTTCTTATTTCTGAAAACCATGTTTGGTACGATTTGATTTTATGGTCTAAAGTCTAAACCATGTTTGGTTCATCACCTCATTGTTTAACCTCTCCTCTGAACATGACTAGATATATTTATTCGCCGTTGCACAAAATTTCAAAATTTCAAAATTTCAAACCGTTAACACTTCGATTTACGATTATTGAATATTATAAACATGTATTTTCTTAAAATTAAATTTCTTAAATTTTTGAAAAAAACTTAAATTAAATTTAAACTTAAACTTATTAATTTAAGAAAATACATTATTTAAGAAATTTTTAAGAAATTATTAATTTGAAAATACATGTTTAAATTTAAATTAAATTTCTTAATTTTTGAAAAATTAAATTTCTTAAATATATACATCTTATATATTTTTTTAATCATCAAAGGGTATGTTTCAATCTTTTTTTTTTTAACTGAAATTCAATTGAACCAAGATCAAGAAAAGAAAACTACTATTAGAGAAGACATTATGCATTTTATTAATAGCAATCTGAAATCATAATCGAAGTAAAAAAGCAACAAGGAAAAATAGCAACGTAAAAAAAAAAAAAACACTTATTTTGAGAATAGTTTAACTTCAGCGATCATCTTTCACTTTTACCATTAAAATCCTTCTGAACGGGATTAATATCATCTCCCGATAGAGACTTGTAAAAATTACAAAAACGAAAACAAGGATGGAGTAAGCCCAATACCATGATGAATTACCTCCTACTGACTCAATATCAAAATATAGACCGGCGATTCCCGAAGCAAATCCGGATAAGGCTACCATCATAATATATAGAATCTCAAACCCATCGATAGGGTAACTCAATTGAACAAATGAGATCACGGTGAGGATTATACAAATCCATATCAAAAAGATATCCCACCTCTGATCCATAGAAGTGATCAGAAACATGGTTAGGCTAACCATAAATTGGAAAATATTAAGGATAAATCGGTTAGCCTTTGTTGGTGTTGGGTTTCGACGAGTTAGAGGCCCGAAAGAAAGCCCACTAAGGAGCGGATGCCAAACCAGTTAATGGGCCTAACGCGGGCCCATGAAGAGAATTCGATTAAGATGCTGAGTCAAACCGGAGATGAGGTCGAGAGATCGTAGGTCGAGAGATCATAGGAGGAGATTCAGGAGAAGTTCAAGTTCGTTTAGTTTAAATATTCGAAGTTTGTAAAGAGAAAAGACACATGTAATTTTTAACCACGCAAAAGAAACCAAATCAATACAAATCCAGTTTGTCGTTCTTCATAGTTCTTGTCGATTTAAACCAAAAGTCTGCCCAGATCTTATTTCTTACTCAAATCCATTTAGTTGTTGTTTCTGATATCAACAGCCTTGAAAACTGGAGTTGGTGAACTTGAAGAGTTGATGCAATCAATTAATATGGGAACGAGACCAAAAATGCTACCCAACCCCCCGTACCTTAGACATGCATATTCGAAGCTCATCTCTTCCTTGTATGGATATATATTTTCCCATGCTATTCCACCACAAAATATGGATAAAATGGACATATGGATCCATAGTGTTCGTGATATTCGATCATTTACTCCTATGATATCATCAACATATTTGGTGGGATTCTGTATGAGTGCGTCCGAGCTTATTTTAATTTCATCCAAGTTCACCGACCGGTACATTTTATGTTTGTTGTGTTGTCTACGAAGCTCTATAATGAAAGAGGAAGCGAAAACTTAGAATTTAAGTTTTAATACTAATACACCATTTTTCTTTTATGCTATAATTTTTTTTTTTTTTGTACATAACTAATAATTAGTCTTAAAACAAGAAAATTTGTTTAGAATCTGTTGTTATTCAATCACAAATATTAAAAGGAAAAATCAAAAGTATTTAACTTTATTAATGAAAACGATAACATAAGTAAAAATCATTATATATTTGTATTTAAAAAAAAAATATGTAAAATTATATTATTTGTACAGGTGTTAGAAACTAGAGACTATTTATCATTACTTGTAATATTTTAAGTTATACAACCATATCTTTTTCACAGTAAATAAAGATTAAAAATAAACAAATTAAATACGACAAACATATATAGTATAAAATATATCTATGCAATGCCAGTTATCTCCAACGCAAAAATGTTGTCCAATAGGTCAACTGAAATTGTTGGTGTCAACGACATGAAGACCCGAGCATTATTTTTTGATTTAGCATTGAATTCCATCTTTGGCTTCGCGAGGGCATGTGACTCTGTGATTGCATACAAAGAAGGAATGAGTTTTGGTTTTGCTATATTTAGGTATTTGGGATTCTTGTGCGCCTACTGTTACGTTTGCAAGTTGATTAGTCTCTTCAGATTTACCAAACCCGGCTTACAAAGCCCACAAAATCTTGATCAACATTTTACCATTCGTTGTCAGCGTAGCTATGTTCCTCATCAGTTACACGTGGCAGCGGTTGGATGTTTCTGCTCTTATATTTTGTTCCATCTTCGCTACAATCTCATTGCTTCAGTTAATTCTTCCCGTGGATGGCTTCGGAAATTGGTATATTTCTGGCTTAACTTTATTTGGGATGGCATGGGGGGTCGTCGGTCTATATTATTCTGATGCACCAGTCGGTTGGATTTTTCTTGGTGTGATCATCATCATAATTATCAATACGGGTTTGGTTTAGTAATTTATGGCAATGAGATGAAGTATGTTGAAGAGCGTTTTATTGCCGACATAAAACGTTCTCATGAAAATAAATCTAAAGTGTACAGTTATTTGAGGAGTTGTGTGAGTTTTCTCCCAAGAAAACTGTTTCTTTTATTTTTCTTAATGTTGTAATTTTTTTGTTTTGTAGGAAATGTTATTGTCCTTATTAAACATTTTAATTAACGTACACTAGAATGGTAAAAAGTGTGCTCAAAAAAAAAAAAAAAAAGAATGGGCCAAAAGAAAAAAAAAAAGAGTGATATTTGCTGCTTAGATATTAGGGATGTGATTAATATAGATTTTGTGGTTTTGTTAGCACAAAAGTCACAAGGAGGTTCATTGACCCATCTGCATTATCACCCAGTTAAACAACTTAATAAAAGAGGTTCTTTAAAACTACACTGTGCCAATATATATTTTTATGCTTACATAGAGAGAACAAAAAGAACATTACAAACCAATGAGAAGATGATATGAATCCCCATCAAGGATCTCAGTAATGTAACTTATAATATCGATTTGGGCTCCAAATACGAACTAACTATTGAGAAGTCCTAAAAGACAAAGGAAAAGGGAGCTTAGGGAAAAACCTGAAGGATCTTTTGAACCAGAAAAGTAGCTGAAGCAGGAAAGCATCTTCCTTTTCCTTTTTCGATGGCTCGAAATTCCCCTCCTTTAGAAGCAGCTTGGATTAGTCTAAAACCTTTCATTGTAAAAGAGAAAGACAAAGTCTTCATGTTTTTGAGAAAAGAGTAACGAACGATTCTCCTCAAGGCTCTACTTGCGATTACTTGGTCTGTACTCCTCTATGATTTTGAAAAATCAAACGGAGACGATAACAACAACAACAAGATGAAAGCTTTTATCACGTGTGATCCACGTTACGCGAGTTGGTGAAGCTTTATATCACGTGAGATCCACGTGACAAGAGAAACCCAAACTCGTGGTGTCGTCTTTTTCTCTTCGATATTATATCTCAATGGGGAATTTTATCGAACAACTTGTGTGCATTCTTTGTTTTACACATCTGTTACGATTTGATTTCATCTTCCCACGGAATAAACAGAGATAAAAACCAGAAATTGTCTGAAATATTTCGAAGTCGCGATCAAAAAATGATACTTGGGAATTGGGATGATCAAACCCATCATAAGTCCAGTCCGGTTTATATTTGCAGTCGCATTTCTTAGTAATAATTTATTAGTAAAAAATCAAATTATGAACAAAAAAATATAGTATATATATATATATTTTAGTGTAATGAAAAAGTTTATATTTTATCATCTAAAAATGTGATTTAATGGTATATTGAGAAATTTTTATGAGATAATTTATGAATTATGTATATATTTTTCTCTTCCTTTTGTGGGGATGTAATCATGTAAATAAATTAAAAACTTAAAATAATTACAGAACAATAATCAGTTAGATTTCAACACTCAGATAGATGGTGTTACCTTAATAGAAGAAGACAAGAAGAAATTGCTAAATGGCACATATAACTTAAATAAATTGGTGAGTAGGAGATATAAACCAAACCAAAACCATAACAAAACAGATTTAAGAAAGAAACAAGGATCTACACAAACAAAAATTAAATAACTAATAAGGTCATTAATGAAAACGCATACACCAGAGTAGTCATACATGCATGGTAGATAGAGATAAGAATTAAGATAATTAGATTATCCTAAACATAGATAGAGCGAAGAGCTTATCCTAAACATAGATAGAGCCAAGAGCGTTCACATCACATTCAATCCCTACGCATAAAACAGACTAGTCATACATGCAATGCATGGTAGATAATAAGATTATCCTAAACATAGATAGAGTGTTAACTTCACATTCGCATAAAACAGATTAGGTACGTCACGCAGACGGAGAGAGGTAGCAGCTAAACAGATACCCTAAAAGAAGGGGTCGTTTTTTCTGGCGTTAACAACTTCGCACTCCATCTCTACATTCAAGGTATCTTCATGGTCCAAGTAACCCTCCTGAATTTCAGCTAAAGGCATGGACTGAGCAAGGCCCCTCCCTGCGTTCGAGGTCATGACCCAACTTTGAACTACAAAACAAGCCAAGTGTGTAATTCACGTTAGTTATAAACTCAAAACCACTAGGTTATAGTCAATGTATAGTAGGACATCAGACATCATCAGTTAAGAACGCCAAACGCCTAATGAGAATGTCATCCGCATCTATTTTATCCCATGCATTAGCACCGACAATAAGCAATATTTTTTTACTTACGGCATCCTGAAAGGTGTTTCGATCCACGCGGGTCTAGAACCTGCAGCTGTGCTCGCACCATGACCAGCTCACCCGTCAATAAGTTTTCCCCTTCAGCTAAATGCACATAGCTGGACAATTGGCCCCCTGCGCTAGAGTCTCCCTTTGGATACACGGTTAGAGTCCTGTAATACATTATTTGTCCACTTGTTAGAAAGAGTTCCCAGCACTTATACAACAATTATATCACAAAAACAAAAAGAAACATTCATAGACTCACCACTTTTTCTCTCCCATTTGGAAGGTTTTTGAGACGTAATCACTCTGTTTCAGAAGAGAGAAATCCCTAACACTCCAAGAGAATTTGTGAAAAGGGAGATTTTCATCAGCAGCGACAGGTTGTGAAGCAATCTTCACATGAGCACCAAACTCATGTTCATCTCCCTCCAAGATGTATCCATTGGCAGGGTCACTGAAGGCCTCAACTGGAAGAACTTGAGAAACTCCCCAGACCGTTCTTGAAGAACCGAATTTCTTTACTTCCACATCTACATGTCAATACGTTAAGGATGTTATACACATATCACTGACGCATTCATAAAATATATGTTCATACGACAGAGAGAGATACAAGGGTATGTGCATACGAACCTTGAACTGAAAGGTACTTGTTCTCTTTCTTGTTAAAGACAAAGAAAGAGAGATAAGCAAAGAGCTCCGTGGGTGGTGCTGATGTGGATGAGAGGCTGCTCTTGTCAAGTTCCACATACATTGACACAAATCCTTTTCCATTGTCTTCTTCATTTCCTTTAGGGTATACAACCAATCTCCTGATTTTCATAATTTTGAGATAGATCGGTTATAAAAAGACAAACTTTCTTACTTAAAAGTGGTGAAAGATATGAAATTTTTAGTTTAGAACAAGATCACATACCAGCTGTATCCACCAGACGAGAAAACAGAGGATTCGTTTCTGTTGTTGTTGACAGTAGTAAGCTGAGAAAGCTTGACAACAGAAGCACAAGGAGGAAGATGATCTCTCCAACTCTTCAAAACTGCAACATCTGGTACACTTGAACCCCTCTACACAACAACAGAAGAGAGGTTTTTTTGATTTAGAATTTTCCCAAATACTAATCAAGCCACACAAAGCTACAGCAAGTTTTGAACTTTATGTTCTTTAAGACTAAGAAGAAGAAGAAGAAGAAGAAGAAGAAGTTGAAAGCTTGAGAAAAAATTAAAACGAACCTGAGGGAAAGAAGAAGGAGGAGGATGATTTGCTCTCCAATTACTCATCATAGCAAAAGCTGATGCAGCAAAATCCATTCTTCTATCCATTCTACACAGTTACACAAAGACAAGCTTTTGATTTAGAATTTCCCAAATATGAAACGACGTACACACAACACACAGAGCTATAGATTCCAGAGAAGCTACAAAACTACAGAAGACAAGGTTTTGTGAAAGCTTGAGAAACATTCCGACGTACCTTAAGAGGCAACGAGGGACGACGAGACGAGACGAGACTGAAGAGGAGAGATCCTGTGACACTTGTTGAGTGTTCAGCGTCGCTTATAGAAACTTCTGGAAGCTCTCAACATTTTCTAGGGTTAGATAGGTGTGCGGTTTTATATAAGTGTTAAAACTATTAGTGGATCCCTTAGAAAGCCCAATGCAATGAGAAGTCCATTAGTCTACCTTATTAGGATTTTATCAGATAGAGAGAGATACATATTATATATAATTTGTGTTTAGAACATAAAAATGTAGATTGTTCTTAAATTTGCTATTTGGAGATCAACTTTTATTATATTACCAATTAAAGATTTAAGAGAATGCGAGAATAAGTATTTATAGGAAGAGAAGTGATGGAAAATCATATTTAGAGAAATGTGAGTTATAATTCTAATTTATTACTTGTTTTAATACAATTGACTGGAGATATATAGTTAATGCATAATTGTTTTAATATAATTGAGTGGAGAAATATAGTTAATGTATAATTTATATGATTTCAGTTTTATATTAAAATGTGAGTTGAATGTGAAGATTAAATGTTTTTTAATTTATGGTTTAATATAAATATTTTTCATGTATATGATTATATGATAAAGATATTCTTTAATTTAAATTAGTTAAAAACCTCATATATGATTTACTTCATTATTTTTTTCTAAGTTTCAAACTATTTTTTATTAACACAGTAATAAATTACAACAAATTTTATTGTGAACCGCAACTATTATTTACCTAGGTATTCTTCACTTACATTTTCCTCTTTTAGTTTCTTTGCACAATAAAAATCTTCATAAAGTATATATTTTATTTGTAAAGATGTAAGCAAATATGTTAACATTATTTTTATTAGAAAAAATACAAATTCAAAGCTAAAAACTTTCCTAAGATACAAGTAAAAAATTCACCTCCAATGGTAAAGTTGTTAATTCAAAGTTCTTAAACTCTTTTCAAAAACTTGCTTTAAACAAAGGAAGAAGAAGAAGCTTCAACTTCAAGCAAAGGAAGAAGAAGAAGAATCGTCGAAACAGAGGGGAGAGGACGTAGAGTCACCTGAAGTTGGTGCTGACTAGAAGGTTGAAGTTGCTCTTGGGTTGTTGGTGCTGAGTACAAGTTGATGTGGGCTTGTTGGTGTTGTTGCTCTCAACTCTCTGCTCTTTCCCGCATATACTCATTCAAGATCAGAAATTCAAACACAAAATCAGTCTTACTCAAGAACACAAACACTCATTCAAACTAAATCAAGAACAGAAAGAAGCACTTTCCATGAAGTATACTGATTAGGGACAGTTGAAAAAAAAAAAAAAAAAAAAAAANCAAGCCATTAACGAAATATGAGAATGTGAGAGGCCGTTACAGAATCATACCTCGAGATCTCGTTACAAAAGTGTGGTGGTACTGTAATTGAATCCCTCGAGAGCTGTACCTTGAGTGGGTGATGAATGAAGCTGCTTCCTCACCTGAGTAGCCAGTACTTTTCCTAGCTCAACTTCCCACTGGTCAAACGAATTGATACCCCACACAAAGCCTTTATACAAAACATATACAAAAATGTCAGCATTTATAGCAATGGACCTCTGATCTCAATCTTAAAGACTATACTGATAAACCTGAAATAGAGACAGACCTGGTCTATTAGTTGCAGAAATTACAAAGGCCATCACTCACTCCTACTTATTCCATCCATTAAAATTCAGTAACGTAGCTAGCTACCATCCTCTGAGACAATTCTTCGCCTCCTTCTTTCCGGGCAGGAGCAATGGCATCCAAGTCATTAATGAACACCTTTATAAGAAACAAAATTCGCAAGCAGTTACTAACTCAATAAAGTGAAGGGTGCAATGCATCCCACGGAGAATTGGACCAGATAACCCTAAATATCTAACATATCAAATCCCAATTGTGAGAAGCCTAAAATCGAACACAACCAATAGATAGAATCGTACCATTAGAAAGAGATTGGAGCATCGTTTCACCAAACTCTCTATCGATTTGGTTCACCCAACTCTTCGTTCGCAGATCGTGACTCTCGGCTCTTTCGATTGCTGATGCTGAACAGACTCAGTGTGGATAATGATCACATCGGATTAGATATTACTTGCTTCTCGATTAAACTCTCAAACTCAAACGATTGATCTGCGTTCTTCGTTTTTGTTTTTTCGGATATAACTAGAAAGAGACAAGGAAGAGAAGGAAAAAAAAAAAAAAATTACGCGCAAAAAATTGTTTGCCAAAAAAAAAAAAAAATGTAATTGTAATCGACAAATATGTGATTGTTTGTCGAATGGAATAAAATGAAACCTATACAGTATTTTAATAGACAAATATGTGATTGTTTTCCCTAACAAATGTAATCTAGGGAAAGAATGTCTAGATTGAAATGACTGATTGAGTTTAAACATTATTGTTACTATAGTTTTCCATATATTATGAGTTTAAAATATAACACACAATATTTTTTAAAAAAATTTGGATAAGTTTGGTCAATTTTAGGCAAGACTTGTGCATATGTTTAGGAAAATGTTTGTAAATATTATGATATAATTTATAGTTTTGTTTTGTTTTAATTTAAAGTTAAATTTAGCTGGTCAGTCACACCGTGCATGGGCATGATAAATTTTATAAATAACACATGTTAGTAGTTACTAGAAAATATCTATATTATTATATTTATCTAAAAGTTTTGTGTGAAATAATTGTACTAATATATATAGACATTTCAACTAAGATCACTATATAGTTAATTACATCATTTTCCCATTTCACCATTTATCAATTACAAACTTTCTAATTTCATCTAATCTGTAAAATTCTTCCTAGTTACTAATATTTTAACTGACCATTACTAAAAGTAACGATTATTATGGACAGTAACATTCACAGTCATATGAATCTGAGAAGGAGAGGTATTGAGAGTAACAAAACTATTTTTTTTCAAGTTTGTTTGGGGATTTCAATTTGAGTTCTCCGTTGAACAAAAATATAATTGAAATCTACCAAACAGGCTTCCTTTCGAGAGCTTTTTGCTCTGTATGAATAAAAGTTATCATAATAAAGTCAAGTTTAATATCTTGAAACGAAAAGGTACAAAACTTTTCACCATGTTAATATAGTCGAACATTGGCTCTGCCTTTCTCACCATTGCTTCTTTCCCTTTTTCTTTTTCTTGCTGCTACTACTACTAGTGCTACTGGCAGTTGCTGAAGACGGGCTTTCGCTTGCATTATCAAACATACCAGCTTGCACGGCGTTCTGCAACCACTCGTAGAACTCATCCTCTGTCATTGTTTCATCCGGGTTTGTGTTTGGCATTCTTTGGTTTCCTCTTTGCCCTGACGAACCACTTGTTCCTCGTTTTGACGCTGTTGCGTTCATGTTCACATGGAAGCTCGGCTTGTGGGTGTTTGCTGGACATCTCATTCCCTTCCAACAATTCAAACAAAAAAATTCAATCTTTCCAACAAACAAAAACCAAGAAATCTCTTGCCAAAAGCAAGCAACTGGTTCTCAGTACCTGACAAATATACCACTGAGAAGCTTCATATATTTTGCTGTCTGCACAAACGTAAGCACGCGGCATATCAACCTGCGTTACAACAACAAACCCTTTCACATGACCATGGGAAGTATATCAATCAAGTCATCTGATTGTGCAAAATTGTCTTCTTGATGATCAACCAGCGCAGAGCGTCTAGTTCTACATACATTATGTACCAATGAAATGATTTTTTTTTTGTCGTTATAAAATAATACCTTTTGAAACAGCCCGAACAAGACATGCTGAGAAGATTGTTCAACCCAACCATCTCCATCTTTTGCTTGATGGAATTCCTTGCAATCCTTGAGATAAAAAAGCAGTAAGTCAGGTAAGTACTATGGATTATACTTCTTCTCAAGAAGTTTCATCATTGGTGTAACATTTACGATCTTAAAGATGCATATGGAAAGAGTTGGAATAAACCTGGCACCATCTTGCTGTAGATTTTGATTTTTTTGTAAGATACCAGGCATGGAGATTGCCACATTTTTTACATGCTATTTGTCTACACTCTCTAAATGCTTCCTCTCCTTCACCTTCTGAGCTTCCAAAACCCGAGCCAGAGAAACCGTGTCCTCGAGTCTCCTGGTTTTTTATGATGAATTACATTAGCAACTTAAAATAAAGACAAAGAGAGAAACATGCCTACTTGTGTACAAGTATGAAGGACGGAAAAAACTGACACTTTTAGCAACAAATATGTATTTCAGAAGATTAATATAACAGCCAGAAAACTAGAAACATACCTTTTGAGAAGAATTCTGAAACCTTCGAAAGTAGTTCATTAGTTCTTCCTTCTTCAGTTCATCATCATACGATTTTTGCTTTACAGAATCAAGTAATACCTACAGGCCAGCTAGGGAGATCAGAGATGCAGTGACTACAAATTGATGAAATGCAAAAAAAAAAAAAGAACGTTACCTCATATGCATTCTGAAGTTTCTTAAAAGCTTCAGCTGCTCTCTCATTCCCCATATTTTTATCAGGATGGACCAGCATCGCCTAATCATTCACAATGCTTATAAACTCAACACGCGTTTTTGTTGCTAAGAAGTATCCAAAGAGAGAAATAAACAGCATTACCTTTTTCCTATATTCTCGTTTGACATACGCCATGTCAACATTACCATATCGAGCTAAGCCCAAAGCTGAGTAGTGGTCCGCACAATTCAGCAACCGAGAAACTTCATCTTCAGA
>NC_025686.1:13578310-13582590 GCF_000633955.1 Camelina sativa
TGGTCCACCAGCAGTGCTCTGCTGATTTACTTTATTCTTGAAGAAATATATGAGAGCATCGGTTGAGATGAAAGCAAGATTAAAAGCCAAAAGAAGACCTAGCCACCCAACATAACTCTTTGCACTATAGACTGAATACACTGTGATGATAAACAGTGCAATGCGCTCGTGCTTCATCATGAATGCCAGACCTTTACAACAACGAACACTGCAGTGTTAGCAAAAGAATGAAAGAGAGAGAATGGGTCGTTGCTACAAGATTGAGGTAGGAAGGACTTTACCTCCGAAGAAAAGAAAGAGCAGTGTTGTCCAAAAGCTACCATAGAGCCATAGCAAAATCAAACCAGAAATGGCAAGGGTAACAGACCCAACAACGAAGCCAATGAACAACGACACGAGAACAGTTGCAACCTGTATTTCTCAAATATTTTAGATATGGTTAAAGAGTAAACACTATAAGAAATCAAAGTTGAGATTCTTACTGAGATCAGTATAAATTTGGTCATGCCGATCATTGAAAACGCTGAAAAGAGACCACACCACAAGATAGAGAAAAAGGATGCTGTTCCCATCCGAATGAAAGAATCAAAACCCCGGATTGCACAGTCCAACCAAACCAGAGACAGAAGAAGAACTATGCTGCCAAAATGCATAAGCCATCTGAAAACAACCGGGAATACTTGCCGCATTTTTGTTAGAACAAGATCACGGGCTTTATAAACTCTTGATTTGGCAGAATCAATCAAAGGCCTGTGTCTTTCCATACACTTAGTCATTTCCCTTGATATAGTAGCAGCAGATATCCTCAGTTTCCTGAGTACTGCATTGTACGCTAGCTCAATATTCTCTGACGGGCTGTTCGTGCTCAATATATCTAGCAAGCTTCTCACAACATTCTCGATGTGTTCACGACCAAAAGGAATATATCTAGTTTCATCAGTGGTAAACCCTGATTCATCGTTCTCCGAAGCAACAGGCTGATCTATATCCTTAGCGGCTTCTACAGCATCCACATTTCTTTCCAAAGTTTCAGAAACTGGACTACCTCTTGACTGCTTATCATCCTGGCAATTCTCTTTCAGAACACTCTCAGCTTCACTAGTTTTCCCTTGTCCCTTTGTAGACAGCATAGAATCAGAAGCTTTCTTTCTTTGCTTCGTTTGGTTATCCATTCCATTCTTCTGATGACTTCCTTTTCGAGCCATTACCAAATTCAAACAAACTTCTACCACTCAAAATCTTAAACTTTCTCTAACATCCCCTGCTACTAGAGAAGAAGAGCTAACCCATATAAGCAAGAAGTGATCAAATCGAAGATGCAGAAATAGAACAAAGTTCAAACCTTTGAATAAAAATACGAAATTGAACAAGATTTTGAAGTAATTGAGATCAAACCCATAAGTAAAAGCTTTTGAATTTCGTAGTTTATTCAAGAAATCAAGCAAAAACACATGCCCAGAAATCGAATTGAGATTGTAAAACAGGGGAATTGCACAGAAGAGGAGTACCTGAAACTGAGATTCCAAACGAGTGGCGTACCGAAGGGCATAGAAGATTCCATGAAAAGAGAGAGAAGTCAATGGTCGAAGAAGAAGGCCCACAACAACAAGTGTGCCCTAAAAGGATCAATTTTTTTGGGGGAGCTCGTAATCGATGAAACCAAAACTGGGATTTAAGTGTGGGTTTGGTGTTGAATTAAGAAAGGGTAGAGAAGAAAGAAACACGCCTTTCAATTTCTTGCCGAATGAATTGGAAAAGAACCGATCACAGAAACGGAGGCTTAGACCGGCGGTGTGTCACTGTTTTTGGCTTTTTAAGATGAGCTGGTCAAATTCAGTTTTTTTTTTTTTGGAAAATATATGTATGCTTTTGGCAAATTGGGCTGTATAACCAAAAAAAATTCTATAATTTAAAGACTAACTATACTAATCATATATCTACTATATACTCTATATAATATGTATTAATAACACTTTTTACCCTTTCACCACTTTACCTCCACCCACCACAAACACCACCTCCGGCCACCTCTTCTGCCGAGACCTCCGGCCACCTTCTCCATCGCCGACCTCCGGCCACTTACTCCACCACTGACCTTCGGCCACCTCCTCCACCGCCGACCTTCGGCCAACACCTCCGCCGCCAACCTCTGGCCACCTACTCCAGCCAACTCTTCCGCTTCCCACCTCCGACCACCTACTCCGGCCACCTACTCCGGCCAACTCCTCCTCCGCCGACCTCCAGTCAACTCCTCCACCTCCGACCTGCGGCCACCTACTCCGGCCGCCGACCTCCGGCTACCTACTCCGGTCGCCGGCCACCTCAACAACCACCACTCTCTCCACCATACAAAACACTAAAATGGTAATTTTGCCTTATTCCTATCCTGATTCCCTAATTTTTTTGAATATAGTGTTATTTTCTTCTATAATTTTTTTATTTTGGTTACTGAGCTAATTCATGCTTTTTAGTATATAAATTGAAAAAAAAAAGATTATGGTCAAATTTAATTTAATGAAATTTGGTGACAAGATATAATACCATTTAGTGTACTATATTGATTAGCACGCACTAACCCAGCGCCTAGTACCTAATACACTTAGTTAAAATATAAGCAATCTTAGATAATTTAGGCGTTCCAACATAAAACATTATAAATATGATATTATAGATAACAATTATACAAATTTATCCATTAAAAAATTTAGAATATTAAATCTTAAACAAAAATTAGACAAAAATATATATTTAATTTATATCAATCAAACAACATATTATCGTTCCCCCTACGAAGTGTTTGGTCTAAACTTGTTTCCTTTATAGAGCTTTGTTTCGAAAGTTCAATGCCCACCTAAAATTCGACATTTTTTTTGTAGGCAATTACTGGTTATGTAGCAATCACGGCTAACCTTCGAAAGCAAGGTTTGAGTTGTGATGTTGAATGTTCTATATATGGCTGTTCTGACGAGACGATTAATCACGCTTTGTTTGATTGTCCACCGACAAAGCAGGTTTGGGCTTTATCTTCAGGTCTCGACAACACTGGGATTTTTCCTTCGTAATCGCGATATACGAACATGGAATCTTTATTTTGGCGTCTCCCGCAGGTTACTCCACATGAGTACTATCCTTGGATATTATGGTATATTTGGAAAGCGCGCAATGATAAAATCTTTGCTAACGTGGATTTCAACCCATTTGTAGTTCTGCAAGTCGCAGAGGCTGAGTCTAAGACTTGGTTTGCAGCTCAAACTGAGGATTTGGTTGAGGTTCCCAATGAGGTTTCTTGGACAACAAAAGGTTGTGGGGTTTTGCCCGTTAGGAGTATGACAACCTATTTATGTTCTGTAGATGGTTCCTCGAAGGCGACTGATAAATTTGCAGGAAGAGGATGGTACTGTTCACCACCCTCAGGGGAGGCACTAACTATGGGGGCAGCGAATATCAGGTGTAGTCTCACGCCTCTCCATGCCGTGATTGAAGCCCTAATATGGGACATGAGGTGTATGATTGGGGTGGATAATCATAAAGTTGTCTTCCTCACCGACTGCTCTGATCTGGTGAAGATGGTTTCTTCGCCTTCTAAGTGGCCCGCGTTTACACTTTACTTGGAGAACATACAGGTTGATAAGGGGGGTTACGTACTTCTCGATAGCTTTGCTTCCTCGCACACAGAATAGTAAATCGGATAATTTGGCACGTTGTGTTCGTTCAGAACTACATTGCATTACCTATGTAAACAATGTTCTCTCGCATGGGCTCATTTGAGTCAATCTTCTTTAGTTGTTGACAAAAAAAAAATATTAACGTTTATAATAGTGTGTATGGAAATAAAACTTATAAACTTAAATTTATGTAGTTGTAAATTGACAAAGAAATACATTAAAACAAGCCTCATGTGAGTTAGGCAGTAGAGGAGGTTGTCTTGGCGTCATTTGAGAGCTTAGCACCTAAACGGGCCTAAACGACTGTTTAGACCTGTTTTTAGAATACTGATTTTAACGCGTTTATTAAAATATATATTTTTGTTATTAAAAAAAGACAGTTAGACGATTATACAGATTTGGATGGATCTTAAATACTTTTGGGTGTTTTTATACAATTGACCAATCATTAAAATATATTTTTTTAAAATTGATGTTTTGTTATTCTTCAACTTCTAATTACATAAAATTATATTGATAAGTATTTTTTATTAAGGAAAAAACAGTTTTAGACGATTTTAAAACTATTTAGACATGTTAAAATAGTTTTTGGTGTCTTTTTTTTTTTTTTTTTTT
>NC_025686.1:13584940-13645688 GCF_000633955.1 Camelina sativa
GCTATGTTACCTTTAGAACCCTCTTCAAAGCACTCAAACCCATTTTTGTCAATCAGAGAGTTGAGTCTGTTCTTTAATCTCTTATAAGTCACACACCCATGGAAAAACCGTGTGTTCTTATCTCCTGCTTGAAGCCAGGACTCACGACTTTTAGATTTCCAATATATCTCCTCCTCCCTATATGCAACCGTCAACTCCCATTTAATCTGTCTCAACTTTTGAAAATTAGGATCCAGTTTTGTAGCTTCCTCCTCCAAGTCTCGACGCAAAAGTTGAATCTGTGTGAGAGAGTTAGTGGGGTGAGTTTTCTTCCATCTTGACAAAGCTTTTCGACATCTGACCAACCCATTTAGGACAGATTTATTTTGTCTCACATCCTCAGTTGCCCATTGTTCTTTAATAATCTCCAATGTTTCAGGCTTATTAATCCACCGCTTATCAAAGATAAATCTCCCACGAAACTTGATCTCCTCACCAATAAACCTAGTGATAATAGGCCTATGATCTGAGCCCATGAGCTCTAAGTACTCTGTTTTGGACCGCGGAAACAGATTAAACCAACCACTGTTTCCAAAACTTCTATCCAATCGGCATTGGACCCACACACCATCTCTTCTACCACCCTAGGACANGACTATGAAAACCCATACGTAGGAGAAGTTGCTCGAGAAAGTCCCATTCAACTCTGTCATAAGCTTTAGACATATCAGTCTTAATAGCAACATAGTCAGAATTGAACTTGACATGAGTCCGTAGAGCATGCACCATCTCGTGTGCGATGAGTATGTTATCCGAAATGAGCCTGCCAGACACGAACGCCCCTTGAGTCTCTGAGATCAGAGACGGTAGAAAGCGTTTCAACCTTGTGCAGAGAACCTTTGATATGAACAGAGGCTGATCGGTCTCATATCCACCATCTGATTAGCATTCTCCTTTTTTGGAATTCGGCAAATCTGCGTGTGATTCCAATCTTGTGGGAGAATACCAGTCTCAAAGAATCCTTGGATCTCCTGTATAACATCTTGACCAACCACAGACCAATAGCGACGGAAGAAAGCCCCAGTCCAGCCATCAGCTCCAGGAGCACTATCACCCTTGATATTGAAAGCAACCTGTTTTATTTCCTGAGCAGTAACTGGAGAAATGAGCTGCTGATTCATCATATCATTCACTCGTGGTTCCATCCCTGATAGAAGGTCTTCAAAATCACACGGCTTCGTGGACTTGAAGAGATCAATGAAATACTCAGCCGCTATGTTACCTTTAGAACCCTCTTCAAAGCACTCAAACCCATTTTTGTCAATCAGAGAGTTGAGTCTGTTCTTTAATCTCTTATAAGTCACACACCCATGGAAAAACCGTGTGTTCTTATCTCCTGCTTGAAGCCAGGACTCACGACTTTTAGATTTCCAATATATCTCCTCCTCCCTATATGCAACCGTCAACTCCCATTTAATCTGTCTCAACTTTTGAAAATTAGGATCCAGTTTTGTAGCTTCCTCCTCCAAGTCTCGACGCAAAAGTTGAATCTGTGTGAGAGAGTTAGTGGGGTGAGTTTTCTTCCATCTTGACAAAGCTTTTCGACATCTGACCAACCCATTTAGGACAGATTTATTTTGTCTCACATCCTCAGTTGCCCATTGTTCTTTAATAATCTCCAATGTTTCAGGCTTATTAATCCACCGCTTATCAAAGATAAATCTCCCACGAAACTTGATCTCCTCACCAATAAACCTAGTGATAATAGGCCTATGATCTGAGCCCATGAGCTCTAAGTACTCTGTTTTGGACCGCGGAAACAGATTAAACCAACCACTGTTTCCAAAACTTCTATCCAATCGGCATTGGACCCACACACCATCTCTTCTACCACCCTAGGACAACTGATTACCACTGCTGGGAACCTCTTTAATTCGACTGCATCTTGCCATATTCCTGAAGGGATAGAATGTGCTCTCCGGCCTTCTTGGACCTCCCATCTTCTCTGAATTATCCATAATTTCGTTAAAATCACCGGTAAGTAACAATGGATCATCCCGTTGAATACCAATGCGAATGATGCGTTCCCATACTTCATCTCTTAGATGTCTTGCAGGATCACCATAGACAAACGTGATATAAAACTCCAGGGCACCTTGGCATACTTTTGTATCAATTATTCGCGAATCCGAATGTAAAATCTCCACCTTATACTGATCTTTCCAAAAGAGAGCCAGCCCCCCCACTCAAACCAACCGGATCAACAATGTGGATATTATCATACCCCATCCAATCCTTCACTCCCAACACATGATCACTGGAGTTTTTAGTCTCCAGGAGGAACAAAAAGTCCGGATAATGCTCACTACGCATTTCCTTCAGACATCGAACTGTCGAGGTGCTCCTCATACCTTGACAGTTCCAACTGAGTACACTCATTGAGAACTGGGTGGTTTCTGGAAAACCACCAAACCCGTTTTTACAGCAACAGAATTTTCCCCACCAGAAGGAATCTCTCCACCCTTAGCAGGCTCTAAATGTCCCTCTTGATCTACATGACCTATCTCAGAAACCCTTTTTAAAAGTTTGGAGGAGACCTCACCATCCTCCAGAGCCTTTCTCTTACTCAGATTACCAGACTGATCATGTCTCGCACCTTCCTGAGATGTACTAATAGCATCACTACCCGAAGTAGCACTTCCTTCTTTCGACCTCCTTTTCCAGGAAGCTTTCCTGCTTTGATTCCTCTAATTAGTGTCCCACGAGTTCTTTGTACCCGCATCAGCTTGACCCATGTGGAAAGTGAGACGATCAACATGACCCCTCTCCATAGTAGTATGCACAAAAGACCTGTGCGGAGATGTCCTAGCCGAAATAGTCATATCCTCCTCCCGTTTTTGTGTCAACTCATGCGTATTCCCCAGAGAGATATTATCTTCACCCAGTGCAGCGTGTTGATACCCAAANAGGCCTTCTTGGACCTTCCATCTTCTCTGAATTATCCATAATTTCGTTAAAATCACCGGTAAGTAACCATGGATCATCCCGTTGAATACCAATGCGAACGATGCGTTCCCATACTTCATCTCTTAGATGTCTTGCAGGATCACCATAGAAAAACGTGATATAAAACTCCAGGGCACCTTGGCATACTTTTGTATCAATTNGGTGTACTACATGGTACATATGGTTGCTTGACCAGAGGTAAAACGGCATTAGCCAGGTCTTTGGGAAAAAGGTTCTCTCTGTTGACACCCCGTTGTATTCCTTCTACATCCAGCTTTGAACCGCGAGCATCTTTTACAAGGAAAGGACATTTTTGTTTTTCGTGTGTCAGCNGAGAGGAACAAAAAGTCCGGATAATGCTCACTACGCATTTCCTTCAGACGTCGAACTGTCGAGGTGCTCCTCATACCTTGACAGTTCCAACTGAGTACACTCATTGAGAACTGGGTGGTTTCTGGAAAACCACCAAACCCGTTTTTACAGCAACAGAATTTTCCCCACCAGAAGGAATCTCTCCACCCTTAGCAGGCTCTAAATGTCCCTCTTGATCTACATGACCTATCTCAGAAACCCTTTTTAAAAGTTTGGAGGAGACCTCACCATCCTCCAGAGCCTTTCTCTTACTCAGATTACCAGACTGATCATGTCTCGCACCTTCCTGAGATGTACTAATAGCATCACTACCCGAAGTAGCACTTCCTTCTTTCGACCTCCTTTTCCAGGAAGCTTTCCTGCTTTGATTCCTCTAATTAGTGTCCCACGAGTTCTTTGTACCCGCATCAGCTTGACCCATGTGGAAAGTGAGACGATCAACATGACCCCTCTCCATAGTAGTATGCACAAAAGACCTGTGCGGAGATGTCCTAGCCGAAATAGTCATATCCTCCTCCCGTTTTTGTGTCAACTCATGCGTATTCCCCAGAGAGATATTATCTTCACCCAGTGCAGCGTGTTGATACCCAAAAACCAAACCTTTCCCCTTACCAAGATCCTGTGTAAGGGAAGGAGGAGCCTCTAAACGAAGTAGTGCATTCTGCGCACGTGGATCCGAGGCAATGTAATCTAGAGTTGAACGAAGCATTTGTTCCCTCTGAGCCAGCATTGAAGGATCTCCAGACAACAAATACTTCTTCATTTCAGCTAGCACTTCAGGGGCCACAATGTTAGACTGCGGTGTACTACATGGTACATATGGTTGCTTGACCAGAGGTAAAACGGCATTAGCCAGGTCTTTGGGAAAAAGGTTCTCTCTGTTGACACCCCGTTGTATTCCTTCTACATCCAGCTTTGAACCGCGAGCATCTTTTACAAGGAAAGGACATTTTTGTTTTTCGTGTGTCAGCCGAAAACAGTGAAAGCAGGTCTTTCGAACTCTTTCATACTCAATATTCACTACTGCAAACCCACCCTTCGGAAGCTGGACTGATTTAGCTTTGATCAACGGGTTAGCGGCACTGAAAATAATTTTGACACGAACAAAAGCATTAAACTGGGATTTCGCCGGATCAAAGGCAATCTCCTTCACATAACCAATCCGCCCCGCGACAGCTTCGATCGTCTTGATCATCAGAAAGTTAACAGGGATATTGCTTAACCTAATCCAAACCGGAAAGGTCCAGAGGAAATTTTCCGGTGGCGACTCCACCCATCTGTCTACGATCATACCCCACTCATCAAAAGTCCAGAAACCATACTTAAGGACCCTTTCCAAATCACTTTCCAGTTGAAATATGAACTGAAAAGTATCCTGAGATAAAGCTATCCCTCTAACTCTTTCGTATACTCCCCACACTCGTGGCATCTTCATTATCATCTTAGCCATCTTTTGTACCGCCGGATTTAAAAGTCGTCCCAGAAGACTCAGTTTACACTCTACAGCTACACCAAAATCTCCTTCTTCAGTAAGAATCACCGGATTTTCATCAACAAGCGACATCGACCCCATTGCCAGATTCAAAGATGCGTCCATTAGCAGTAGGAAGAGCCCAAGTACCTTTCTCGATTCGAATCTATAGCTCCGAAACCCTAAAAATCTCAGAGGCGGAGATGATAGACCTAAATCTTTCAAAGGATAGATGGAAATATTTCGCGAATATTCGCCCAAAATCCATTGTTTGAAAAAGATTTTGCAGATCTTTCGATATCCCCAAGAATTCGCAACCCCTAGTTGCCCTTTTCCGGCAAAGGAAGGTTCTTTCCGGCTGCATATCCCACCCTCACGGGATAAAAGAAAGACTCTAAATGGAAAAGAGAGTCCTAAGCTAAAACACATGTTTCTTTCTTTCTTTTATGAAATTGTAATTAGAATGGATTGCCTCATATTTCTAATGTTCTTTTGAAACAAACAACGTATTCTCTTTTTTTGGTGTCTTTTATACAATCATTTAATCATTAACTATTTTTTATTTGAAATCAATGTTTTGTTTGTCTCATCAGTGTTGTTCTTCAATTTTGTTATGAAAGATATGGAACTAGAGGTTGTATTCTCTTGTATGTTATTCATTCAATCAATAATAGTACATATATATAGGAGTACACAAACCCTAAGTACAATAGGAATCATAAACCGACAAGGAATAAGAGGAGGTAGGACGATGGGACTTGTGGACTTGGACATGTATGGACCGGTTATGGAGATCCATCTTTTAATGGTTTACAACACTCCCCTTTGGATGACATAACCGTGCATATGCTAAGAGATCATCATAATACGCTTGGGGATGCTGCCTCATTAAAACCTTACCAGGAAAACCCAGTGGGACAAAACCATGGTGAAGGAAAAAGAGTGCAACACATATTACTCCCCCTGTTCTGAACATCACTAAAAATCCTTGAGTCTACACATCCCAATCTGGTGTGTGAGCTTTGTGAATGTTGTTATCGGTAATGAGTTGGTGAAAAGATCGGCTGAGTTGTCGCTAGATTGAACTTGTACCACTTGAACTTCACTGGCCTTTTGTAGTTCATGTGTAAAGAAGAACTTAAGCAATATATGTTTCGTCCGATCTCCCTTGATGTAACCTTCCTTGAGATGTGCGATACAAGCTGTGTTGTCTTCATACATGATAGTTGGTTCCTTGTCATCGGCCATACCACAATATGATCTAATGTGTTGAGTCATTGATCTCAACCAAACACACTCACGGCTGGCTTCATGCATTGCCATAATTTCTGCATGACTAGATGATGTGGCCGCAATGGTCTACTTCATTGAATGCCATGAAATTGCTTTACCACCGTGTGTAAACACATAACTGATCTGAGATCTAGCATTATGTGGATCCGATAGATAACCTGCATCAGCAAAACTAACTAAACCTTCTTTGTTATGGTTAGTATAGAATAAACCCAAATCCATCGTTCCTTGTAGGTAACGCAATATATGTTTGATACCGTTCCAGTGCCTTTGGGTCGGACATGAACTAAATCTTGATAGGAGGTTCACGGCAAAACATATATCTGGTCTAGTGTGGCTAGTCAAATACATTAAAGCTCCTATGACACTAAGATATGGCACTTCAGGACCGAGAACTTCTTCATCGTCCTTCTTTGGACCGAATGGATCACTGTCCAAATTGAGGCTTCTCACAACCATTGGGCTGGTCATGGGTGTGCCTGGTCCATATTAAATCTCTTGAGTCATTGTATGCCATTTGATGCACAAGGATTCCATCATTTATGTACTCAAGCTGCAATCCCAAACAAAACTTTGTTTTACCTAGGTCTTTCATTTCAAACTCTTTCTTAAGATATTCAACAGTTTGGATAATTTCACCAGAGGTTCCTAGGATATTCAAATCATCCACATATACTGCTATGATTACAAATCCTTTGTTTGCAAACTTCTTTATAAAAATACATGGACTGATGGGATCATTCTTATAGCCTTCTTTGACTAGGTACTCACTCAATCTATTGTACCACATACGCTCACTTTGTTTCAGTCCATAAAGGGATTTGTTCAGCCTTCTGTAGTAGTGTTCTCGAGAACCATCCTTATCTTTGAGCTCAATACCCTCTGGTAATCTCATATATATTTCATTATCCAGTGGACCATATGAATATGCGGTCACTACATCCATTAGCCGCAAGTCAAGTTTTTCTCTTATAGCCAGACTTATCAAAAATTTAAGTCGTTGCATCCATCACAGGGGAGTATGTCTCCTCATAATATATTCTTGGTCTTTGTGAGAATCCTTGTGCTACAAGCCGTGCCTTATATCTCACAATTTCATTATTCTCATTTCTCTTCCTCACAAAAACCCATTTGTGTCCCACTGGTTTTATATCGAATGGTGTCCTAATAATCAGACCAAACACATTCCTTTTCTTTAATGAAATAAACTCCACGTCTATGACTTCTTTCCATTTTAACCAATCTGATCCTTGAGTGCACTCTAATATAGACGTGGGTTCATGATCCTCATTTATTTCAAGTGCTACCTTATATGCATATATTTCATCGATGTCGACATCTTTCCAGTTCCATTGAATTCCAAACATGATATAATTTATTGAGATCTCATTATTATCAATACCTTCAGGACCTTGAGGTTTGGCGTCCCAAACCTCATTGATCGGTTCCATAGGGTTTGCCGCGGCCATGTCTATGGTTTCCTTAACCTCGGATTGAATTGCACCTTTCTTTGATTTCCGAGGATTCTTATCTTTGGAACCTATTGGTCTACCATGTTTCAAATGTGCCTTAGACTCTGTAGCAACTGGATTGTGTCCCTTTTGAATATCAATACGTACTGGTGCATTACAAGCTGGTATATACGATTTTGTAACTTTCTTTGGGTCAGCAAATGAATCTGGCAATTGATTAGCTAGCTTTTGTAAATGTATAATCTTTTGGACCTCTTGTTCATATGCTAGAGTCCGAGGATCTTGCCAATTCAAAGATGTTTGATTCCATGATATCTCTTTGACCAGCTTGTTTGTCTCCCCACTTAATGTAGGAAATTCGGATTTAGCAAACTGACAATCCGCGTACCTAGCCTTAAATAGATCACCCGTGGTTGGCTCTAGATACTTAATAATGGTGGGAGAATCATATCAAACATATATTCCCATCCTCCTTTGAGGTCCCATCTTTGTTCTCTGTGGTGGTGTAATGGGTACATAAACGGCACACCCAAATGTCTTTAGATGGGATATGTTTTGCTCATGACCCATTAGTAATTGGGATGGTGAATATTTATGCTCACTAGATGGCCTGATGCGTATAAGCTCTGCTGCATGTAATACTGCGTGTCCCCAAGCCAACACAGGAAGCTTCGACATCATGAGTAATGGTCGAGCAATCAATTGAATACGTTTAATGAAGGATTCAGCTAATCCATTCTGTGTATGTACATGTGCTACGGGATGTTCTAAACTTACCCCCATGGACATACAATAATCATTAAACGCTTGGGATGTGAATTCACCAGCATTATCTAGACGTATAGTCTTAAGTGGAAAATCTGGAAAGGATGCTCTCAGACGTATGATCTGGGCTAACAATCTAGCAAACGCTAGGTTTCTAGTGTACAATAGACAAACATGCGACCATCTGGTCGATGCATCAATAAGAACCATAAAATATCTAAACGTCCCACATGGTGGGTGTATTGGTCCACATATATCTCCTTGTATCCTTTCCAGAAAATTTAAAGTCTCTTTAGTTACTTTGACTGGTGATGGCCTTACAATGAGTTTTGCTTGTGCACATGCTACACACGTGAGATTCTTAGGGATAACTCGTCTCTCTTTTAGAGTGCCCATTTGAATTTAAGATTAGCTTACACATCATGTTAGAACCGGGATGGCCAAGCCGGTCATGCCATAAAGTGAATTGTTCATATTGAACATCTTGTTCATTGCCATATTAGTTCTATCATATTAATTTTGGCATGGTAAAGTCCATTAGATAATGCGGGTATAGTCTTTAGGACTTTCTTATGGCCTTGGGTGATTTCAGTAATATGTAGGAACTCTTGGTTTCCTTCACCCTTAGTTTCAATATAGAAACCATTCAAATGAATATCTTTGAAACTCAATAAGCTCCTTTTGGAGCTGGGTGAATATAAAGCATCTGTTATTTCAAGATGCGTGTTCTTAGGTAAAAGAATATGGGTCTGGCCGTAGCCTTCAATGAGACTAGCTATACCCGCTATTGTGCTAATATTGGCATTTTTCAAAGTGAGATTTACAAAATACTCTTGTCCTTTAAAATCGTGTGGCTTGATCCACTATCCACCACAAGTATGTTCTTGTCCTCAGTCATTTCTTAATATAGACAAAAATCATGTTTTAGACATAAAAGAATAAAGCATAACTAATGCATATTGAAGGTAATAAAGTAATTGAATTTAAACCAAAATCATAATTCAATAAAACCCAAAAGTATAAGGCATGGAAATTAAAAATAAATCAAGACAATAGGCATTTAAATTTAACTATCCTCTCTTAAGCAATCAGAAGTCTCATAATCCAATTGATCATCTTTCTCATGGTCGAAATCTCCTTCACCATCGATATGAACTAAGTTAGCTTCTGGATTCTTTTTCAAACTCTCTTGATAAAGATCAGCAAGATGGTGTCATGCACGTCTTTGCCCAATGGTTCCCCATACCGCATCTGTGGCAAATGGATTTGGTCTTGCGTTGCGGTTTGAAAATTCTGCGGCCTCTACCTTGACCACGACCGAAGTCTGATCGATTCCCACAGCCATGACCATCATAATGGTTTCCTTGGTAATTGCCATGACCACCACGTCCTCTACCACGACCACAGCCATGATACTTGTCTCTATGGACGTAATTGGACTCTTTAGTCTCTTTAGGCCCTTTAGGCTCCTTTTGGATCATATCAGCTTTGTGGGCTTCTGGTAATGGGGTAGAACCAGGAGGTCTCATTGCACTGTTCATTAGCAATAACTCATTGTTTTGCTCAGCAAGTAGCAAACAAGAGATTAGACTTGCATATGTTTTAAAACCCTTTTCACGATACTGTTGCTGAAGCAGTATGTTGTTGGTGTGAAAGGTTGAGAATGTTTTCTCTAGCAAGTCTTCCTCAGTAACCTCCTTACCACATAGTTTCAAGATTGAAACGATCTTAAACAGCTCTGAGTTATACTCATCCACAGTTTTAAAATCCTGGATTCTTAGGTTCATCCAATCGAATTGGGCCTTTGGTAACAACACCGTCTTTTGGTGACCATATCTATTTCTCAACTCTACCCAAAGGTCAAGAGGATTCTCAATGGTAAGATACTGATTTTTGAGACTCTCAGCAAGGTGATGACGTATGAGGAGAATCGCCTTATATCTTTCCTTTTCAGTGGTATCGTTGTCATCCTAAATGCATTCGCAGGTGTCTTTTGATTTCAAGGTAATCTTAATATCCAAAACCCATTGTAAATAATTTTACCAGAGACATTAAGTGCAGCATATTGGAGAGTGTTGATCTTTGACATCTATAAGACACACAAGCAATCGACTTAGATTATGTCATGTGGTTTTTAAGACCGAATCATGCAATCCAATTTTAGTCTAGGCCATGCGGTTTTTGAGACCGAATCATGCTGGTCCTAGTAAACAATTTCTCACATAGTCACATGGTTAGTTTATGCATGAAACAATCCTAGACAAATTGATCTAGTATGAATAAGGGAAATATGCAAATAATTTTGGGTTTTAGGGTTTTCTCTTTTAAGTTTTCCTTTTTTTGAATAGGATTATGTTTTTCTTAGGGTTCCGATTTTAAGATTTGATTTTAGGGTTTCATGCAGTCAGTTTTAAATAAGCAGTCAATAACAATCGGATTTCAAACATAGAACAATCAGTTTAATAGCAAACAATCTATCCTAAGAAATCCTTAACCTCAAGTAATCGGATTTTAAAGTTTCAGAATTTAGGGTTTCAAAATCGGGACTTAGAGTTTAGGATATCTAGGATTTAAAGCTTTAGGGATTTTGTTTGTTAATTGTGAATATGTAGATTATAGGGTTCTAATACAATTAGATTCAGATTCGATATATATATGTTCGATGAGTTCGATTATTTACCTTAAACACCGATGGGGTTGAATGGATTGATCCGGGAGCTAAAGACCACGGAAAACCTCGAGCTGATCACGAACACAGATTGATCACGAACACGGACTGGTCACGAACAACGAACTGATGTGTGGTTTTTAGTGATTTAAGGTTAGGGGATTTTCGAAAAGCTTTTAGAGCAACCTCGTGCTGATAACGTGTTATGAAAGATATGGAACTAGAGATTGTATTCTTTTGTGTGTTATTCATTCAATCAATAATAGTACATATATATAGGAGTACACAAACCCTAAGTACAATAGGAATCACAAACCGACAAGGAATAAAAGGAGGTAGGATGATAGACCTTGTGGACTTGGACATGTATGGACCGGTTATGGAGATCCATCTTTTAATGGTTTACAACAAATTTCTAATTACATAAAATGTATTTATGACGAGATACACGGTTTTAAATGTATTTATTTTAGACAGGTTTCCACACAAACTTTGTTGTACAATCCGAACTTTGTTCGCTAGCTACTTTACCCAAATGCCTTAAATTCTTGTTTTTGGGTAAACCTGTTTTGTATTCTTAAAAATATTGTTGATGCTTAATCATATGTCGATTCATCTTTAATTGTACGTCAATTCTAACCCAATTTATTCTAAACTTACTTGGGGAAAAAAAAATATTATATTGAATATCAATATAGTAATTGCATTGTTTATATCTCACTTACGTGCAATTAAAAAAAAAGAAATTAGTCTTGAACAAGAAAAGGATATCCTTTGGGTATATATATTATATATAAAAGAATATAACAAAAAAATTGATTTCAATTTGCAAAGAAAATGACATGAGAGAGATCCACTCGAGAACGCATATTCTCAAACTTGCACAACATGTAAAAAACACATTAAAAGGTTAAAAAGACAACTTTGAAAACCTATATTTCCACAAAAACTCTTATCCAAACTCAAAAGATAGATTTGATCATATAATCTTTATGGTGACAGAAGCCATGAAAGCCAAGGCAGAGGTGTACCATGGAGACAAGACATGCAGAGAGAAATTCGGTTCGCTTTTATCCGAAATCGGTTTACCTAACCGGCTTCTTAGTAACAAGGAGATCGAAGAATGTGGTTACGTGAAGGACACTGGTTTCGTGTGGCTAAAGCACAAGAAGAAGAAAGAAGAAGATCAGAAAAGGATGTATCAAGACTTGTTTAGATTCGATAACGTTGTCGTATGTTTTGAAGAGGAAGTCACTGCGTACTTCGAACCTAACAAGATCAAGAAACTCACTGGGGTTAAGGCTAAGGAGTTCGTGGTCTGGATCTCTCTCGGTGAGATTCATGTGAACCGGTCCACTAGTTTGATTACATTTAAGACACAGGTCGGTTTATTGTCTAAGTCATTGCCCTTGTCCGTGTTTGAAGACGTTCATGATGATGTCAAGGAGAAGCCAAAAAAGGTTCAACAAAAATTCAACAACAGCAAAATGTATTTGTACTAGCTAAAACAAAAACATAAGAAATCAACTGTTTATTCATTCTCTAAACATATATATTAAATTGATTTCGTCTATTAATTCGCAAATTAGCTAGTTTAAGAACGGTTCATATATGAAATTGTTTGCGAGTCTCATTTGCTAAACTTTGTGTTGAAGCAGTGTATGTTACTTATTTGAGCCCTTCTATTTCATATTCTAGTTTCTCTGATGAACTTGGGGCAAGTATTCATCCTATATATGTGGTCAAGGAGAACTTCCACAAGCATTTGGACAATTTTGTACTATGTTGTCCTGATCTTTGTTACTTATTTCGGAGTGAAGAATTGTTTAAGGAAGGTGTCTTGCTAAAAAACACCAATGAGGACAATTATGATACTGAAATGAAAAAATGAGGTTCTGATGTAAATAGAGTAAATAGACAATACATACAAGAGAGGAATTGGAAAAAGTTGGGATCTACATGTTAATTTAAGAACAGTTTGTTTCAAACAAATTTGCATAAAAAAAGGATCCAAGAGCTGAAAATAAACAAAAACAATATGTGGAGAGAAGGCAACATAAACAACTTAATTACAGGGTAGTATGGTGCTGCGAAAGGCGTAAGCTGAGAACCACAAAGGCAGAGAATAGCTTCCTTTTAAAGAAAACATCTCTTTCCATAACTTACTTCGTCTGTTATACACCAAAACCTGTTTATAAGTAGCCAAGAAAACATACTCACCGGTCTGACAAATTGGGAAGATTCCAGGTACCAATCCTTTAATACACCTCAAACTTATGCTATCAACAACACTCCAAGTTTCAGTCTCGTACTCTATCATCTTCCAGATCTTTATCCACCCATCTGATAACTGAACCACCGACAAAAACCCATCGGATTCCAAGAGATAAACCCGATTACCACCGTTCCCACATCTTATCTCATCAGGCAAAGAAATCTTTCTCCACACATCATGTTCAACATCAAATGTAAGTATATAACACAAACCACTCATCAACCAATGAAGTATCCCATTAACAAACACAGCTTGGTTCTTGCCCATGTGTGTGAAACTATACTCTTCTACCGCCGAAACAAACTTCCTCCACTTGTTTGTCTCAGAATCAAACACCAAGCAAATGAAACTCCCATCAGGTCTCTGACCAAAAGACCTATGGTAACCAGCCAAGACAACATTAAACTTATTCCTATTCAAATCACAAGCCAAGCCAACAAGAGTCGCCTCACCATCAGGAACAAAGCGAGTAACGGGTCTTTCTCGACTCCTAGGCAATTTCCTAAACTCTCTAGTCGAAGGATTACAAACATAGTAAACACCCTTTTGAGGAACGCTAGAGCAACACAACAAACCATTACAAGAAACCCTAATTCTCACCCTATCTCTAAGAAAACCCAATGATAACTCAGTAACACCTCTCAGACTATCAACACAGATCAAACTCGACGAATCTGATACATCAGCCACAAGCAATTGCTCTTTGACAGAGACTTGATTGAACAAATTAGTAAAGTACTTGTCAGAGGGTAACCTGTACCAAGATTTGCAAACGGATTTGAACCTGAAGAGAGATTTCACAGGTAATCTCGCCAGAATCTGAAGAATTACCTCATCGGGAAAGAGAGCACCTTTTTGATTATCCATTATCAGATCAACTCAAAATACACAAGAGACAGAGGAATCTACCAACAATGGGGTCAAAGACTAAAACTTTCTCATTTTATCGCAACAAAGCTTCTGTCTTTCGATTAACCATTGATGGAAGCAAGGAAATTGACCCAAAAGAAAGAAGAAATGACCATTTCAGAGATCACTGAGGAAAAAATGGCGAAAGAGATGAGACTTTTTAGAATCGCTTTGAGCGTTGAACAAGTTTTAGTGATTGGGGAAGAAGCGCGTGTTTCTTCTGACTTAGCCAATAAAATGCATCATCCTTTTACCCCACTTGTGTTTAATCTAGGCCCAAGGCCCATATAAATTTGCTAACAATGAGAAATGAAAAGCCTTTTTGAATATATCATTAGATGGTTTTTTCTTTTTCGATCTCTTGATTTTCTTCTAAACAAATAAGCCGTAAAAATGCCACATATGTATTTGTTTCCTATGAAGTTACCATAAAATGGATAGACCAACTAGGAGATGCGTTCTTGTTCTTACACCATCTATAATATTGGATGCCAAGCCAATAGTATCTTAACAAAATATTATAGGATATTATATATATTTAAACCATTTTGACAAAGGTTTTACTGTTTTAGTGTGTTTATGACAATGTTTGTACAAATAATTTGACCGCTTAGACAAATGGTTGTTTAATGTGTTATTCGATATACATCTAGGGGTCGATGTAGGATTTTTATTGAATTTGAAAGAATTTAATCTTTTTATATATAGAAATTTAGTGTTCTTTAATTGTGTATTTTGTGATTTTTTTTAATTTACTTATATCGTGATTCAGTTTAATGGTTTTAGAATTCTAGTTTGAATGAAAATTTGATTTCTAGCTAGTAGAGACGCCAGCCAAGTTATAAGTTATATAACCTAGGATTAATTCTTTCATTTACTCATCAATTCAAGAAGCATATTTTGAGGTCTTGCTTGTTCTTGGGCCAACCTTAAATTAAACTCTTTTATATGTACCCCTTATGCATGCATAATATTTGATATAACCATGCTAAATTGATGATATGTATGTGTATAGATGAATTATTAAAGTTTGTAAAAAGTGTAATTGAGGAGAAGTATTTGTCGGAACTCGGTGACTTTGTCTCAATGATTTGTGTCTTTGGTCACATCAGTTTCCCCATCTTCCTCAGGCAACTTAAGTTGCTTCATTTGCTTCTTCAATTTTTTCTCCCTTTGCCTTTTTTTCCCATTTATTTTCTCCTTTATTTCCCTGTTCCATCATATTGATTGGATCATAGTTGTCACGTCGACCCCTTTGTCTTTCCCGAGGATATGGAATGGAGTACTTTTGTAGTTTTGTTCGCTAGCTAATACCTTAATTAATTTACATCTACAAAACTTACGATAACCCTGTATTAATCAAAGAGTATCCTAATTAATTAAATTCGTAATGATCTTGTAGAAGATGACACGTCTGCATACGAGTTTTCATGATCTTGTAGTGTTAGAATTTACAAGTAAATTGATTCTGACATTTGATAACCAAGAATCTTGGAGTGGAAGCCATATTTGTAACGTACTTTTTTTTTTTTTGCATGGTTCAACTTTGAATCTAGCTTTTGTATCCAATAACATTAAGCGTATTAAAATCTTGATCAAGTTAAGTCTACATCGTTTAACTTTTTATTTTAAATGACTATATGGTGCACGTGTTAGTTTCTTTTGTCGGTAAGGCTCTACAAGAAGATTCATGGTAGCGGATGATGCTTTTGCATAGATCCAATATAATGGAGGTACGAGTATAGATGTAAGTTTTGTCGATATATAGATTCCATGTCAAACGAATGAACCAAAAATATAACAATAGTATATGTCAAAAGAAAATATACATAACCTTCTTGTTTTTTTTTTTTTTTTTTTTTTTTTTTTTTTTTTTTTTTTTTTTTNTAACACATACATTTTCTATTACTGCAAAAAAAGAAGCAATACAAGGTGCCTCCAGTCATGAGTAACACCTGAAACAGAACAATGTTACAAAACTAAAAGAACACCCCGAACCAAGTAACCAAGAGTGTGTCATTTGGGAGAACATTCCTTTGTCTGAGTGTTAGTGTCCCGAGATGCGCCCTTAGTAAACTCTTGATTTCCACAATCAGGCTCGAGGCTGGTCTAGAAGTGGCAGTATGAAGCCTTGAGTTACGTTCCTTCCAAATCATGTACACTGAGGCTTGATAAGCTAACCGGAGAATCCAAACAATTTTTTTAACCTTCTTGTTTTTGTTTTTACTTTATATAGACAAAACAGATATAAGATATTGTGTATATGTTGTACTAGGAATACTACATTTACTTTATGCATGATGTATCTATAGACTATAGCAACGGGGTGCACAAAAAAAAACCAATAGCTACGTTCGTGCGTGTATCTTTATAAATATATATATATAGTTCACGCAAGGCTCTCTCTATCATTCTCTCAAGCTATGGATAAATGGGAAAGCGTTTCATGCATTGAAAAACCACCAAAGTGTCATATTCAAGGTAATGCACGCAGACTACACAAATAATTATATGTTGTTCATTTTTTTTATGATCATAAGTAATATAGGCCTTATGAAGTTGCATTAATTTGTGATAGGCTTAGGACATAAAGGCTATTCCAAGACGAAGAAGAAGAAGATGATCAAGACTTCTGCTTCGTGATCAAAACAATGACGCTATCTTAATCTGAGCTTTAATAATTGGTATTGTAGTATTCCTATATTTTTTTTTCTTGACCTTGTAAGACATTTTCTCCACTTTTTTCTGCTTTCTTACTATTTCCATCTTCTAGATTTCTCGATTCTGTCAACTTTATAGATCAGTTGTTTAGTTTTACTAAATAGATCAAGAGTTTGTTGTATACTCTTAGAATTCATATTCCCCCTCTTTTATATATCCCTCCTGAGCTATCTAAGTATTTCACTGACCTCTTTTACTATGTATACTGGATGTTAACCATATTCTATATATAGGACAAAGTCATGTTCTAAACTACAAATCTTATATATAGAACATTTAAAAACCAGAAATAATGAAATGCAGTTTAAACCAAACAATACATGGAACATTCTGAGTATGTTGACAGATACAAGAAATTCTGATTACGTTGAGAATTAAATATACAAGAAAATAGTGATATATCAACATAGAAAATTATTGCAACAAACCAATATATCATTTTCTATATATATATATATATATATATATATATCAATCGTATGTTGTTTGTTTTAGTTTTCACCATATATACAACTCTCAAATGTAACGTTGATGTACACGATACATATCAAATAATTAATGAATACATAATTTCTTTGATAAAATATGATATAAAATTAGCATTTGCAGAAACATATAAAAATACTAGGAGTTGTCCCGTGCTACGCACGGGCTTATCTTCATATTTGTTCTATTGGCAAATTTTTTTACTGTTAGATTTTCATCTTTCTATATTTTGTTTTCTTAATTGGTTTTTTTTTATTGATAAAAATGATATTAATTTTTGGGGAAAGAGTATGTATCTTAAGTAATTAAACTACACCCCCTCTTTGGAACGCTTTCTCTCTCTTCTCTCTCTCAAATCTTTTAGAGAGAGAAAGCTTTCGTTCTCATTTTCCGACGAAACTTATCGTTTTCTAACACAATTATACCGTTGTGTGATATATATCTTAGGCTAAGTTACATTGTTTTGACTTTATGAATATGTCGTAGTGTACATGCACGTAGGCTCATGATGTCTCCATACCGTAATTAACATTTTAAACTTGTTGAGATAAAACAGAAAATGTTATTACAGCTTACTCAATATGGCAATAGGAAAAAAGCTTAAAGGAGAAAATAAAAGTAACTAAATTTTTTATTTGATTGTTTGGTCATTCCGTAAAGGTTTTCTCCTCCACCTAACCACCTGTCCAGACTACTACTTTACATTTTTGCATAAACTTCAGTTCCTTGTCTGAGATCTTAAATCCTCCATTTTCATTTAACAATGAATTGTGCAATGAGCAAATCATTTACGTGATCTAAAGGAAAAATACTTCAGAGATATTAGAACTTTCCTCGAATCATAACAATAATTTGAGTACGAAATAGAATAAAATCACATGAAATATACATATTAAGGAACCAGCCAGTCAACCATTATAGTAGCAGAATTTGACCGTTTGAAATTAGGATAATTTAGAATTTTATATAAAGAGAAATAAGAGATTGGAATATAAATTTATGACTATACATTGAATTTGATTTTTTGATATAAATGTAAGCTAATTTATTGGGATTTTAAAGGCGATAATGGGATTTAAAAATAAAGTGTGCAATGAGCAAATCATTTACGTGATCTAAAGGAAAAATGCTTCAGAGACATTAGAACTTTCCTCGAATCATAACAATAATTTGAGTAAGAATACAAACACATGAAATATACATATTAAGGAACCAGCCAGTTAGCCATTATAGTAGCAGAATTTGGCCGTTTAAAATTTATGGGACAATATAGAATTTTAGATGAAGATAAATAATAGATTGGAATATAAATTTATGACTAAACATTGAAACTGATATTTTGATAGAAGTGTAAGCTAACCTTTCAAAAATGCAAGCCAGTGTTAAATTGAAAGTTGTCTTCGAAGAGTGGTTTTGATCTTTGTTTTCAGATGTTCGAGGTAAGGATATTTTGCCAACAACATCTGGTGAGTGGGTAAATGTAGATATAAATCATATACTAAAGAACAAAGTGGAAGCTAGGATACCAGAAATATGAACAAGGCAAAATAGGTTGTTACCTGGAAGCTCCTCACCCTTGTCTAAGCAAGTCTGAAAAAGTAGAGAACCTAAAATAATCAAAACCAATAGAGCATTGTCGTTTTTTAACAGTCTCCAAAGACGTTTTCTCCGTGAAAACAATTCTCCACTTGTGTTTGGTGCGACGATAACGGTTGGAGGATGCGACAACATCAAATCATTGATGCTGTACAATTGGCCTTTAACCAATTGATCTTGATACTTAGGCACACGATTAGGAAGGACTGAAGCTTGTATAGCACAATCCTGAAACAAAGGCAAAATGAATATGTTAAAATAGAGGTAAATCAGGGTCAAGAGGAACAATAATAGAGATAATATACATTTTCATCAGGAAGGAGACATTTTCATCAGGAACAATAAGTAAGATATTGTTTCTTCGAAAGTCTCGAACTTTCCAAATATGGATGACCCGAACAACAATGCTATTAATACCAGTGTTATGTGTTTCGCTGGAGGTTGAATAAAGGGTAGAGTAGGGCGGTATTGTTTTAGTTTTATCCATGCTGTGTGAGAGAGAAGGTTAGTGTCGTCAACGGTTGTTATTTAATGCAATGATTGAGGGAGATTAATCAGGGATTGGAATGAAATGGTAATGACCATGAAATCATAGGTGTTTGGTATTAGTTTCATTACATTATAATTGGGTGGTAAACGTAAAGATGAAAATGAAGGATATACTTCAATGGAATTCTTTAATTACCTTAAAGATTGTAATGAGTAATACAAATAACGTAATCATAATAATGGTTCATATGATTCTAATTGGTAGTGCAGATCTAAACCCCTTTTTAAAAAAATTTAAATTTGATTCCAAACAATTTGAAAACGATTTTGGACAGGATTAATGTTACATACTGTCTTTAATTACCTTAAAGATTGTAATAAGTAATACAAATAATGTAATCATAATAATGTTCATATGATTCTAATTGGTAATGCAGATCTAAACCCCTTTTTTAAAAATTTTAAATTTGATTCCAAACAATTTGAAAACGATTTTGGAGAGGACTAATGTTACATACTGTTCGAAACTTCAAATAGGTGTTCGGGATCTTGACACAAATATTAAACCGGAAATGATTTAGAATTTGGAGGTGGAGTAGGAGAATTAAACCAAAGAAACCCAATGATTATGAGATCTGTGAAGGTACATCGGAGGTGGTAGCTGCTGGGAACGATGGTTGTGAGAAGGTGAGTACAGGTGAATTCGACATCGTTTGGTTCATATACTCCTGATGGTGTAAGGGCTGTCAATTATATTTGTTGGGCTTGTAATTGGTCTTATTTTGTCAAGCCTAATATGAAAATTTAAAAACAATGACCTTTAAAACTAAGAGAGGACATGTGTCAGTTATATAATAAGCCAGGTGTCATGTTCTAAGTAGAAGTTGAGAAAAACCTTCTCTTATTATATAAGATTTTTGACTAGGAATTTGGCGAGGAAACGATACTTGATAACGCAGGTCGTATTTTGTTGATCCATCATAGGCGGCAAACCTTTATGATGCAAAACAAACTAAGTAGTTTTTTCAGGCAATAAATTTTGTGTGGCTTCAACACCCCGTAATATTACGATAGTCATCACTACAAAGCAAACCATATAATTTTATGAATTATAAACATAAACATGTACTAGTACTTTTCACACATATATGAAATATGAAACGACCGGATGTAACAATCACGAAACTAACCAAAGCAAACATTTGTTTGTTTCTCCATGTAAAAAACCTATTACAAAATATTGTCAAAAGAAAAAAAAACCTATTACAAAATATGTTGAGGATATGGTTGGTAGCTAAGGCTGTTTGAGATATTGTGGAACTGCTTTTATAGAATGGAGATATGGTATGTTTGATCAAACACACGTCAAATTATACATAATATCTTAATCATTAAAAGTATACTAGGTAACAACCCGCACATAGTGTGATATAAAATAATTATATAATATTTTTACTGCAATTTTTATTTACAAAATCTATTATATTTATGGGTAATTGAAATATTTAAAATTCGATTGTGTAATATATATCTATATAAAAAAATTGTATAATAATTAAAATTTAACCAGTGAGAGTTATTATAATATCAATCTTATATTATTATATCGTATGAACAAAGGGTTCTTAAAATTCATTTTAAAGATTTTATGAAAATATAATTAAAAGATATAATTAAGTTAGAAAGATAATATAAAAATTTAATTTTGGGTGTTAATTGTATTTTTGAAAAAATACAATGGTAAATAAATGTAAATATTTTTAAAAGCTGATGACAAATAAATGAAAGAGTATCATGAGCTCTGTAATTCTGACAACTCAGCTTTTTGTCAAAAAGTTCCTCTATTAATATATAGGAGATAAAAGATAAATGTAAAAGAAAATAATACTTTATTCTTAATCTTTATAATAATATCAATGATTAAGAAATCAAATTATACATAAGTAATACATACCTTAATCTTTTATTAGTTTCTTATAGAATTAAAATAAAATTAAATACTTAGTATCTTTATGTTTTTTTAATTAATAAAAGCAATACAAATATATAGATATATATATATATATATCTTATTATATAAAGTTCGATGACAAAATTACTTATTAACAAGATCGTGACATGTGTCAATTATATCATTCAGATGTTGACACGCGTCAATTCTAAATTTATTAAAATTTTTTTAAAAATGTAAAAATTCAAAACCTACCATAAAAATATTTTATATAAAAGTAAAATAGAGAAAAGAAAACTTAATAAATAGAAATTTGAAATTTGAAATTATAATATTGTTTACTTATTTTAATTTTAAGTTGCTAATTTTACAAGTAAAATGATAACTTTTTTTTATAAGATAAATAAATGATTGTGAAAATTATACAATTAATTAATATTTAAAGAAAATGTAAATACTCACCTTTACAAAAAGAAAAAGATTGTTGAAGTAGAAAAACAAAATTTACTCATTAACAAGATCGTGACATGTATCAATTGTATCATTCAGATTTCAGATAAAGAAAAAGATTGTTGAAGTTGGAAAAAATAATAATAAATTATCTCATTTTTTTTCACCAATCAAATAATTTATTTAAAAATACTGTTATTGTAATATATATAAGATTGTAATAATAAATATATATATACTGTTATTGTAATAATAAATTGGCGGTTAATGGAATTTCCAGACTCATTGTTTGCTTGGGTTTCTAAGAGTAGGTACTATCGGAATTCAAATCCTTTGGAACCTATACGGTCATATTCTCCTTCTTATGGATGGAGAAGTATTGTATCAGCTCGCTCTCTGGTAAATAAGGGGCTTATTAAAAGGGTTGGATCTGGGGACACCATTTCTATATGGCATGATCCCTGGATTCCAGCTCAATTCCCGAGACCAGCTTTAAGTAATGGTCCTGTTCAGGACCCAGATCTTCGATTGACTCACTTGATCAATCGTCAAACAAATACTTGGCGCAGGGATATGCTCCTTGAGCATTTTGATCCCGTGAATGCAGCTTTGATAGAGGCTTTGCCTTTAAGTAATTGCTCGAAGGCCGATTATTTCGGGTGGCATTTTACTAAACATGGAAAATATACGGTTAAGTCAGGGTATGAGGTGGAACGTTTGGCGATCCCGAATACCTTTCAAGCTCCTGGGGCTGGTCCAGAGATTACTCCTCTCCTTGCTAAGGTCTGGAAGGTTTCATGCCCACCAAAACTACAACACTTCCTGTGGCAGGTGTTGACGGGTTGTATTTCGGTTTTGGCTAATTTGAGACAACGAGGAGTGGACTGTGATGTCGAATGTACACGGTGTGGGGCAGAGGTGGAGACTATAAATCATGCCATTTTCTTATGTCCACCAGCTCGCCAGGTCTGGGCTCTAGCTCACATTCCCGTGGGGCCACAACACTTCCCTATGGAGTCTGTTTATGCAAATGTGGATCATTTTTTGGGTTCTACAAACCCGGGATCACACATTGCAGCATTCTCTTGGATAATGTGGTATATATGGAAACCACGGAATGCTCGGGCTTTTGAGAATCAGGTTGAGCGACCTGATGAGGTTGTTCGGGTGGCGGTTGGGGAAGCACACACTTGGCAGCAGGCACAGGTGGAGGCCGAGTTGGACGACTTTCCCTCTTCCCCTGGCGGGGGGCTTCCTCGGGCTGGGGGGTGTGATGTTCCCCTCCCATCGGTTTTTTCAGGACATCGATGCTTTGTGGATGGTTCTTGGAAAGCAACAAATGTTTTTGTAGGTGCGGGGTGGGTTTGTACTTCATCTCAAGGGTCACCACCGATTCACGGTGCAACCAATTACCGGCGTAGTCTGTCTCCGTTACATGCCGAAGTTGAACCTTTTATTTGGGCGATGCGATGCATGATTGGGCATAATTGCCGGGAGGTATTCTTCTACACGGACTGCTCCGACTTGGTGAAGATGGTGTTTTCGCCTCAGGATTGGCCAGCCTTTGCAACATACCTAGAAGATATCAAGACTGACAGGGAGGAGTTCTCTTCTTTCTCTTTGGTTCCGGTGTCTAGAAATGCTAATGTACGAGCGGATTCCTTGGCACGCCGAGCGCGTTTTAATCCGCATCCTATTTTATTTGTAAACAATTTACCCTCAAATTGGCTCAACTGAGCTGATTTCTTTTGTTGACAAAAAAAGTAATATATATAAGATATGAGTATGTAAGATTAACGTATGTGTTTTTGTAACTATAAAAATATTAAAGTAAATTGATATATAATAGATTATTTAATGTGTCGTAAATAAAATTTGTTGGTTGTAGTAAAGACAAAAGAGTATATTTTACAAGTAAATTTTTTGTGTGTGTACAAATACATTTTTAGTGGTAATGTCAATAGTATATTTGTAAATGGATATACATTAGTGTATTATAGCACAAAAAAACAACTATTTTCTATAACTAAAATTTTATCTCTTTATTTTTATACATTGATTTTACTTACAAAAAGAATATATATATTCTTTGTTAAATTTCATTTTATTTTAATAATTTTGAACTCATCTACAACTATTTGCTTTAACTAAAAGTGTATCTATTTACTTTTTTTTTTCAACCAAACAATAAATTAAAAGGAAATTCCTCGGTTAGTTGCCCAAGCCAGAGGGAAGGGGTTTACAAAATAAACTTCAGAGATAAGAGACCAGAGTCGGAGATAAATCCTAAACTTCACACGAGCGAGGACAGTCAAAGAAAACGTGATTAATTGTCTCAACCGTAGAATCGCTCCTTTTACATTAAATGTCACATTTGATACCTCGGTGTATCTATTTATTGGATACCTCGGTGTATCTATTTACTTTTATAGATAGATTACTAAAAATTTACTTTATATTCTTTTAAATTTAATTTTATTTTAAAAAATCTAAACCCGCACATCGGACGGGTCCTAATCTAGTATATATATATATGATATTTTAACATCAATAAGAATTCTCTCATTTTTTTATTTCTTAATTTCTTTTTTTTTTCCGAGTCTCCAAGTAATAGTTACTATTCACAAATGTCTTATAATACAGTAAAATCTTAGATTTAATAAGGAGTATTTAAAACTGAATAGATAAAAATGATATTTTGAAAAGAATATACCAAACGAGATATTTCTCAAGTTTCTCATTTCTATTTGACAAACTAAGTATTATAGAATCCTATAATGGTTTGAACATTTTAGAGCATATGTGGAGTAATTACTACTAATAAAAGGGACAATTTGAGCCCCCTGACCATCTCCACTCCTGCAAGTCAACTGAGTTGCTCAAATATAAACTAATCATATATTTTATATTAAACTAATTAGAACAATCTAATTAGAACTTAAGCAAAATTATCCTTGCACTAGAGAACCCAAAAAAGTTGCTCAATCATTAATTATTTTTTAAAACAATTTTTTATTAATTATCAAATTTAGATTAATTATTTCAATTACTTATATTACATTTAAAAGAAAACAAAAATATTTTACATAATTCAGAAATATTAAACATATTTTACAAAATACAATAAAAAATTTGATCAGTGAGAAAAAAATCAAAATCTTGATTAGTGAGAATCAAAAGAACAGAACTAATTGACTAAGCCAAAACTTGAAGTATCTTCGAGTTCAGTTTCTGTTTAGTAAGATTTTCAGCTGCAATACCCTGGATTACGACAACACCTCCATGCGTTTCAAGAAACTCATGCAGCAAGTTCCTCATTTTGAAAGCTTCCTCCATGTAATTGTCCTGTTTTATCGACTGTTTTCTCCAGATGGATTGTGTTTCAAGACATAAACAGAGCCTTGCATTTTGCCATTGTGTCATTTAGATTCGTAACTGCAGCAACAGAAACAATCCTACTTGTCATGAAAAAATACCTTCAACACAAACAGAGAGATACATTGTGTAATATATTTAAGTGACTAACTTGAATGGCCAATTGTTTTTGGTGATTCATAGATTTCATAATCGTTTCTTCTTGGCTGCAGTTACGACCAATAGGTGGCACATTGAGCATTCCATTACGGAATTAAATAAATGTTCCCCTTTTTTTTCTTATTTTTTGGCAAACAAGATTTTTCATTAAAAGAAAAACGACTACGTTTCAGTACAGAGAAATCGAAGAGCCTCTTTTGCTAAGAGATCTGCTTGGCGATTTTTGTCTCGTGATACAAACGAGAAAGTACAAGAGGTGAATTGAGACGATAGTGAGAGGATGTTATATAGAATCCCGTGGAGTTCCAACAATTGGATCTTCCTGTCAATAGCTCTGACTAGCAATTGCGAGTCTGAAGCGAAACAAAGGTGTGTGAAGCCCGATTCAATAGCAACTTTCATCGCCGTGAAAGTTGCGAGTGCTTCGGCCATCAGAGGTGACCGCACGTGGGGGTACGCCATGGATCCCCAGGTCAAGGTTGTGTTTGATTGATCTTTGAAGACCCATCCACATCCTGCAGATTTTTTATCTAGCCATGCTCCATCAGTGAAACAGACCACAACGATTGGAGAGGGTGAGATTACAGTTTGGGTGGTACTTGATTGGTGAGATTGTCGCGATGTTGGCTGGGCTGCTTGCCATTCTCTTGCGCGTAAGATTGCAGTGTTCAGGACCTCCTCCGCTATCGGCTGTATCTTACTGAAAATCAGTCTGTTTCTTGCTGTCCAAATAGCCCAGAAGATCCAAGGTGCTAAAGGACCATAGCCAATTCCGGTGGGAGGTAGACAGGTCAGCTTTGAAGTAACATTGATTCCCAACTTCACAGAGCTTATCCCCTTTGGTGTTAGTTGTTCTTTGAAAGGAGCCAGCTTCCAAACCAAGGTTGCAAAGGGGCAGTGGAAGAAAGCGTGAGACTCTGTTTCTCGTTCACCACAGTGTGGGCATTTAATTCACTCGTGATATTCCTGGAGCGTAGGTTTTCTCCCACTGGGAATGCTGTCTGTGCCAACGTCCAGAGTAGAAGTTTAATCTTTGGTGAGGTTTTCAAGTTCCAGATATTCGTCTTCCAATTAAATTCGGTATCCGGGATTCTTGTGGGGGCTAGAACAGGTGAGGGTGTTAGTTTTTTCTTGGTATTGAGGGCTTCGTAATATCCTGACTTTGCTGAGTATATTCCATCTTTCGATGCCAACCATGCCCATTGGTCCTCACCACCATGTTTACTCGGTCTTAACTGTAGGATCTCAGCTTCATAGAGTGGGAGAGTTTGCTGGATGCGGGTTAAATCCCATTCCCCTGAGACCGGGTGGATTAGATCCGAGACCATGAAGGTTGCATTTGATTCAGTTGGTGGGCCCATTGGGGTAACAGGTTCAGATAGGGAGATCCATGGGGTTCCCCAAATCGGGGTGGTTTACCCTGATCCAATCACTTTCCCCAGTTGAAGTTTTAGGAGATCTCTCCCAGCACAAATGCTTCTCCACCCGTGTGAGGCAGAGCCTGGCACAGAGCATTCAAGAAACGATGAGTTTCTGCAATATTTCCCCAGGAGAACTTTTGCCAAGAGGCAGTGTGGTTGTTTGAGGATGCGCCAGCCTATTTTAGCAAGGATAGCATCATTAAAGGTTTGGATATCTCTGAAGCCCAAGCCTCCTTCTTTGTATGATTGAGTCATTTTGTCCCAAGACAACCAACACATTTTCTTCTTTTCAGGGTTTGAATCCCACCAGAAACGGGTTAAGACAGACTGGATGCGGCTGCAGAGGGAGTTTGGTATCTTAAAGCATGACATTGTGTACGAAGGCATGGTGGATAGCATGGACTTACGGAGGGTGAGCTTTCCTGCGGAGCAGAGAAAGCGGGAAGACCAGCTAACAGCCTTTTGTTTGATACGATCCACGATCAGGGTGAAGAGGTCTTTCTTTTTCCGTCCAAACAGCTCTGGTAAGCCTAGATATTTACCCTGTCCTCCCTCTTTAGATATACCTAAACCTCTTTAGATATACCTAAAGCTCGCTTCACCCTGCTTCTAACCTCGTTCTTTGTTTTTGAGGAGAATGTGATGGAGGATTTGTCCTGGTTGATACGTTGTCCCGATGCTTGTTCATACTTTTGTAGGATCAAAGAAAGCTGGTTGCAGTTTGACTGGTCAGATTTGCAGAAGAACATCGTATCATCTGCAAAAAGTAAGTGATTAACCCTTGGGCTTCTTTTTGCCACTTTAATGCCCACTAATCTTCCTTGATCTTGTGCCTTATTGCAGAACCCTGACAGAACCTCGCTGCAAAGGATGACAATGTATGAAGAGAGGGGGTCTCCCTGGCGAATACCTCTTTGGGGTTGTACTCGGCCTTTTGCCTGTCCATTGATAAGGTAAGAGTAACTAACCGTAGTGATACATTGCATTAGCCAGTTGATCCATTGGGTGTGGAAACCCATCCTTTTGAGCGTAGTTTGTATGAATTCCCATTCTAGCCTATCGTAGGCTTTGCTCATGTCAATTTTAACTGCCATGAAGCATCTTTCTTTCGCCTCAGAGGTTTTCAAATAATGTAGAGCTTCGTGGGTAATAAGGACATTATCTGTTATAGCTCTTTCCGGGACAAAGGCCGATTGGTTTTGAGAGACACTAGTATTCAGGATAGGCTGAAGTCTCTTTGTTAGAAGCTTAGCTATGATTTTGTAGTACACTGAATGTAGCACTATTGGTCTATAGTCCGAGACTTTCTTTGGATCTCTGATTTTTGGGATTAGCCTAACATGAGTGTGGTTAATTTTCAGGGGGAGGCTTCCCGTGACAAAGAAAGCAAGGATTTCTGCTACTACTTGGTCTCCCACTGTATCCCAATTAGTTTGGAAAAAGCTAGCAGAGAATCCATCTGGTCCAGGAGCCTTGTCTGGGTGGATCGCAAAGCAGGCTTGCTTTATTTCTTCCTGCGAAGGGATTCTGATGAGCCTTTTATTCATTTCTGGTGTTACCGATGGGGAGCTTCCCTGGGAGGTAAAACATATCCTGGTAATATTTGGCTATAGTCTACAATATCTTTTTCCTCATAGATTGCAGTACCCTGGTCTGATTCTAGAACTGAGATATTGTTGATGGTTTTCCTTCCTTTTGTTGCAGCATGGAAGAAGCCTGTGTTTTTGTCTCCCAAGCCAAAGTTGGCGGCTTCTTTGTTTCCAGAATTCTTCTTCTTTAAGGTAAGCGGTCAACAGCCTTTGGTTTAGACTATTGATTTCCTCTTGGGGGTAGTCATCATTAGACATTGCTTCCTCTAACTGGTCTTTAAGATCATTTATGGTAGTCTGAGAGTTCAATTGTTGCTCTTTTGACCAGGCAATAATGGCCATTCGACAATGATGAAGTCTAGTGTCTACATCTGCCTCTGGGGTGTGGTTCCATGCGTCCATGATTAATCTCTTGACCTCAGGTTCAAATCTGAGTCTTCAATCATACCTGAAGAGGCCACTTCTTTTTCTCCTAATCAGATCAAAAGACGTCACTAAAGGTTGATGGTCAAAACCTTCTAATCTGAGGTATTCACTTCTTCCTGAAGGGTATGAGATGGTCCATTCGCTATTAGTCATAGCTCGGTCTAGGCGACACCTTACCAAGTGTGAGTACCGTTTTCCTCTCCAGGATAAGCAGTTGCCTGTATGTTGCAGATCATACAGGTCGCAAGTGGACATTAGGGTCCTGAGGTCCGAGAAGGAGCCCTCAGATCTAGGGGGACCACCAGATTTCTCATTCTGACTGATGATTTCATTGAAGTCACCAGTTAAGAACCAAGGATCACTTCTATGTTCGCCTTGTAGAGAGATTTTGTTCCAAACTTCCATTCTTTTTTCTCTATCTGGTTTGCCATAGATGAAGGATGAGTAGAAATACTTTCCTTTTGTTTTGATCCTGGTGTCGATGATGTTTTGGCAGGAGCTAAGGATCTCAACTTCCAGGTCCTTATTCCAGAGGAGCGCCAGACCTCCGGATCCTGGTACTTGAGGGGGAACAAGATGGTGGTGGGTGTAGTCGAGACATTGGAGTTTCTTCAGGGTATTGGTTAGTAGATGTTGGTTAAATTCGAGAAAGTAAATCAACTCATCACTTTGCAAACATGACTATATAGACTAGTAGATGTTGGTTAAGCTTCTAGAATGTTCTAGAATAGATATTTTTAAAAGAATTAGGAATCTAGTTAGGAAAAAGAAAAATTATAATCCTAAACTAAAAAGTAAATTAGGGTGTTTTAGAAAAGAAAGTCTAAAACCATATAAATAGAGATCATAAGAAGGATGTATGATAATAAGGAAAAACAGAGCTTGTGATTAGTTTTGAGAAGATTTTCTAAAAATTAATAAAGGAAGGATTCTGTTGAGAATCGCAGACCCCGATTCACCTCTGTAGTGAACCGCAGACCGCGACTCTGCCCCTACTCCTCTTCTACTTCACAGATCAGTTTGCATAACATAAACATAACACAGAGATTTAACGAGTTCCCCTCATGCAGAGGGTACATCTCGTGTGGGAACCTTCTCCCACAAACATCCACTATCAATCAACCAAGGTTTTACATAGTATTACATATACAAGCTTAGAGAACTAACAACTACAGAGAACCTGAAGAAGAAAACACATAATAGATCTAGCTTTTCTTCTTCCTCTTTCTCTGTCTCTGGTTCAGCTCTCCTCTCCATGTATAACCCATAAACACCTCCATAACCCCAAAGAAGCAGCTCCACCTTCGTCTCTCATCAGAGTGTCCTGAAGACACCTTAAACCTAGACAAGGTTATGTCCGACTCTCAGCCCTTCGACCCCAGTCGAGCTTCTGCTCCTTTATCATGGTTCTGCGCACAGCTTCAAGCTCCATGTACGACGCCCTGCGCATGCTCTCTGCACTGCGCCCTGCGTCTCTGTGTCTGCCATGCACAGCGCCCTGCGCTGTGCCCTACAACCGTCACCAATGTACCTCCAGCTTCTTTAGTGCGTGCTCTGCGGCTTTCTTCAGCATACATGTTTCTACAACCCTAGTTTCCCTTTTATAGTGAAACCCTAGAGCTTATGTCGGTTTAGTCCGGCAGGCCACAAAACACGGATCCTGTATGGACTTCACACCAATAGAGGCCCAGTTCTTGGTTCAGACCAAATAAGCCCATATGAAGCAAACATTTACAACAAACTCCACCTTTTGCTTCATTTGGTCCAACTCACAAAATCCCCTTTGTGTTGATTCTTTCCTGAAAAGAAAAACAAAGCTTGTCTTCTCCTGTAGAATCTGCAACTCCCAATGATCCTTATCTTTTGTCCACCTTAGGAATTTTTAACTTCATCTTCAGAAACTTAAAGAGATTCGCGACTCTCCCTCAAGCTTCCTTCTTCTGATGACTGTAATCCCACTTGCAGACGAACTCCGACCACTGAACCCGACAACTGAAGAAACCCTTACAACCTTGTTTCTTGATAATCAATACAGAACACAACCAATCATTGAAAGTTCCTTTGTGTTCTCCAATGTCATCCTGTGACATTGCTCTGAAATCCCCCGCACCTATCGAATCCTTAGATAGTGTTATGACTGTCCCTATATTCGAACTTCTTGAAATTTCAGTCTGCAAAGCAATACAACTTCACCTTGTTCTTGACAGCTTCTCTGATTAGCTTACGATGCTCTTCAGCTGTCCCAACAAGTTCGTGTAACTCCTTACACGAATCATCTTCTTCAACCTTGTTTCTCTTGGTTTTAGAAACACTTATGAAGACCTTTACTTGATTCTCCTGTTCCTCACAACAGCTCCACCTAGAACCAGAACTTCTAATTCACCCGCAAGTAACACCTTGCTTGCTTATGGAACCTTGATCTTGAAACTTTTAGAACTAGTAAAACCTGAGACATCAACCTCTCAGAACACGATTACAACAATCACACAACCTCTTCCATGGTTTCTGATAAATACCACAGACCTGTTATCATGATTGTATATCATCTGTATCCGTCTGCAACCTGATTCACTTGGTCGACCTTTGATTCCCCTCATGTGCACTGAGCTTGAACCAAACTTCCTTGAATCTCATGCAGAACACATGAATCATACATGCTTCAATCCTGAAACTATCTCTGATTCATCATGTAAACAATCTCAACCCAATGCATTACTCTTGAGATTGAGTTTACATCCCATCTGTTTAACCAATTGATTCTTGAATCCAGCTTGTACGATCTGACAGTACAACCTCCTGTTCAACCTCATGTTAAAACAGATGTCCGACCAACAGCTTAAAAACCTCTGCTAGTCTCCTTGTAACAGCCTTTAGTGCTTCACTCTAGAATCCCTGAAGCCACACCTACTGTTAACATAACCCTGCAATAGTTCTTCACGTTTGCAGACCTTACCAAGAAGAACCTTGGTACCAGCATCATACCTTTTCTCACCATTCATCAATACAACTTGACATGTCTTTACCATTGATGAATCCTCACTTAACCTTCGTGTAAGTGACTCTCCTGAGAAAACTTAATGATGTTGCTAGACCCACTAGTCTTCTACTAGTCTTGTCTATCATAACCTGCATCTTTAACCACCAGAGATCTACTTGAATCCTCCCCTTATACTCACATGCTTCCTTATTAAGTGTCAACAAACACTTAAACTTCCTACAAGTTATACCTTCAGAAGATTCATCCACCAGATCATCTCTGTAGATGCAAACAGGCGAACCAAAACTTTTTTGTTTCTGATTCTCTTCTCAATGCAAAACCTAACCCTAGTCACCTTCCACCAGCCTTGTAGATTCTTGCACTTACTTGCAAACTCTTGCACAGTCCTGCAACGTCTACAAAAGTCTTCCAGAGATTTTAAGTCACCTTGAAGAACCAACTCCACCTTGACAAATAAAATCGCATTGGCTGCAACTTCGACTCTTGGTACTCTTCTGCATTCCCATTCTCTGTAGACCTACCTTGATTGTAGTCCTTTCAAATCTCTAACAACCTGATCCATTCCTGAGACTTCACCATTCACCCAACACCTCTCAAATCTGACCACTTCAACACAAATTGCCTGGTCCATCTTCATACTCATCTGAATCTTAGACACAACTAGCTGACCTAACAACCCTCTTACATAGATTTACCTTTGAAGGTGTCCCTTAGTAAATCTGTGACTCCAATAGTTGTACCTTCAACCAATTTCTAAACACCACTACACAGACTTTCAACAACCGAAAACTGACTTTTCAATAGTTGAAGACGTCTACATCCTTGCGTTCTCCTAGTGTCTAGATTCCATAAACTGAAACAGCTTTGAGTATTCAGAAGCTTCAAAACAGAACATCACATGTACCTTGTGACCGCAGCGGAAAACTGAACTCCTGTTTTGATAAGTTTTGAGCCTTATGGATGATGCTTCAATTCCTTCTTCACAGCCATGTGCAAATCACCTTCACACATCCATCCATGAACCTGAATCAAATACTGCAGATAACTCCACCTTAAACCAACCCCATAATTGATTCAACCTTCGAGTCTTCTACAACAGTCTCCAGATCCTCCTTGTATGCTTTTAGCGTCATGCCTGAGTCTGTGAATTCCTGAGCTTGTGCTCTGATACCACTTGTTGAGAATCGCAGACCCCGATTCACCTCTGTAGTGAACCGCAGACCGCGACTCTGCCCCTACTCCTCTTCTACTTCACAGATCAGTTTGCATAACATAAACATAACACAGAGATTTAACGAGTTCCCCTCATGCAGAGGGTACATCTCGTGTGGGAACCTTCTCCCACAAACATCCACTATCAATCAACCAAGGTTTTACATAGTATTACATATACAAGCTTAGAGAACTAACAACTACAGAGAACCTGAAGAAGAAAACACATAATAGATCTAGCTTTTCTTCTTCCTCTTTCTCTGTCTCTGGTTCAGCTCTCCTCTCCATGTATAACCCATAAACACCTCCATAACCCCAAAGAAGCAGCTCCACCTTCGTCTCTCATCAGAGTGTCCTGAAGACACCTTAAACCTAGACAAGGTTATGTCCGACTCTCAGCCCTTCGACCCCAGCCGAGCTTCTGCTCCTTTATCATGGTTCTGCGCACAGCTTCAAGCTCCATGTACGACGCCCTGCGCATGCTCTCTGCACTGCGCCCTGCGTCTCTGCGTCTGCCATGCACAGCGCCCTGCGCTGTGCCCTACAGCCGTCACCAATGTACCTCCAGCTTCTTTAGTGCGTGCTCTGCGGCTTTCTTCAGCATACATGTTTCTTCAACCCTAGTTTCCCTTTTATAGTGAAACCCTAGAGCTTATGTCGGTTTAGTCCTGCATGCCACACAACACGGATCCTGTATGGGCTTCACACCAATAGAGGCCCAGTTCTTGGTTCAGACCAAATAAGCCCATATGAAGCAAACATTTACAACAAATTCTTTGTTCAAGCTTTAAGGTTTTGTTCTTTTGATTCATTATTTGGTATCAGAGCAAATCCTGGAGTATGGAGAGCTCATACGAATCATGGCTGAGACCAAACCATCGGAGAAGACGCCGACATCAACCTCTGCAGTTCAATGTCCGATGTTGAATTCAACCAATTACACCGTCTGGACATTGAAGATGAAGGCGGCGTTAAGAGTTCTCAAAGCTTGGATTGTAATTCAGCCTGGAATGGACAATGAAGAGAAGAACGATGTTGCAACAGCTTTGTTGTATCAATCTGTACCAGATAACCTAATTCTGCAAATTGGTGACCAAGACTCACCAAGGGATATTTGGGAAGCTATCAAATCGATAAATCAAGGAGTAGAGCGCGTCAAATAAGCTCGTCTTCAAACCTTAATGTCTGAATTCGAGAATCTGAAGATGAAAGACTTAGATACTATCAATATCTTCTCATGTAAGTTATCAGAGTTAGCCTCGACATCAGCCTCTCTAGGTCAACCTCTTGATGCACCAATGTTGGTGAAGAATTTTCTAAATATCCTGCCCGCCAATAAATTCATACACCTCATTGCTTCTCTTGAACAAGTCTTAGATCTAAACAAAACTAGTTTTGAAGACATCATTGGAAGATTTAAAGCTTTTGAGGCTCATATAAACGGGCAAGCAGCACAAGAAACTCAACAAAACCTCTTGTTCTCAAATATGGAAGGAGACAGCGGTAGAGGTAGAGGACGCGGCAGAGGCAAAGGACGTGGTCGAGGAAACAGAGGCAGAGGACGAGGAAGAGGAAATTTTCAAAATAGAGATCAAAAGGACATATCTCAAATTATATGCTTTCGATGCGAGAAGCCATGACACTTTGCCTCTGTTTGTCCAGTGAAGTTCGTAAAGGAACAAGAACTCAACAAAAACAAAACAGAGGAAGCAAACACAACATTATATATGCATGAAATCGTGTACTTAAATGAGGAGAAGGTAAATCCAAAGAAGTACGAGATAAACAAAAGAGAAGATGGGATATGGTATTTGGATAATGGTGCAAGCAACCATATGACAGGAGAGAACATATATTTTTCTGAGTTAAACGAGAACATCAAAAGAACCGTAAAATTTGGTGATGGATCTTGTGTCAGCATTGGAGGAAAATGATCGATCCTCTTTGAAGGAAAAAACGGAGAACAGAGACTTTTAACAGACATCTACTACATTCAAGTATTAAAGAGCAATATTCTTAGCTTAGGAAAAGCTATTGAATACAGCTGCGATGTGAGAATGAGGGCGGATTATCTCACTTTACGTGATCCTAATGGATGCTTGTTAGTCAAAGTAACTCGTTCTCCCAATAGACTTTACAAGATCAGCCTAAAGGTATGCAAACCAACTTGTTTACACTCGAGGATAGAAGATGATTCATGGAAGTGGCATGCGAGACTTGGTCATATCAGTTTCACAACGATGAACTCTATATCTACACAAGAGATGGTTCGAGGGATGCCTAATCACAAGTAAGAAAGAGTTGTGTGAATCATGTTTGGTAGAAAAGCAGACGAGACATGTTTTTCCGAATGCAACTCAATATAGGTCTACTCGAGCATTGGAGTTGTTACACGCTGATCTATGTGGACCTATATTCCCAGCCACATTTGCTAGAAATCAGTATATCTTTGTAATAGTGGATGATTACACCAAATATATGTGGACAATCTTGGTCAAAGAGAAGAGTCAAGCATTTGAGAAGTTCCAATCGTTTAAAGCACTTGTCGAGAGGGAATGTGACAAGAAGATTGTAACTCTACGCGCAGACAGAGGTGGAGAGTTTACAGCAAGAGATTTCCAAGATTTTTGTAATGCAAATGGAATCAGAAGGCACCTTACAACACCCTACACACCTCAACAAAACGGAGTAGTTGAGAGGAGAAACCGGACATTGATGGAGATGACTCGGAGCATTCTTAAGGTAATGAATGTTCCAAATTATTTGTAGGGAGAAGCTGTAAGACATTCAACATACTTGATCAATAGAGTTCCTACTCGAGCTCTAAAGAATCAAACACCATATGAATGCCTTAGAGAAAGAAAGCCGAGTATCGAACATCTTAGGAATTTTGGTTGCATCGCTCATGCAAAGGTAGAAGCTGAACATCTAAAGAAGCTTGATGATCGATCACAAACACTTGTCCATCTCGGCATAGAACCAGGAACTAAGGCATATCGACTTTACAACCCAAAAACGAGAAGAGTGGTGGTAAGTCGTGATGTGGTCTTTAATGAGAAGGAATCTTGGACTTGGAAGGGAGCAGACAACAAAGGAGATCAACCAGGGATGTTTCAAATGACATGGGCAGAAACTATAGACAGTGGACAAGGACCATTCACCGACAACAGTTCGCAACCCACAGAGGATCAAGAAACTGCAGAAGAAGAGGAAGTGCAGGATCGTGAAAATGTCGAAACAGAGCCAGTTCCGGTTAGAAGATCTAGTCGACAACACAATCCTGCACTTCTAGCTGATCTAGATTGTGAATGCTCCTCCTGTCGCTAAATGATGAACCTATAAGCTATCATGAAGCAAAAGAATCAGTCGAATGGACAAAGGCTTGTCAAGAAGAGATCGACTCGATCAACAAAAACAATACATGGGATCTAGGTGAGAAACCATTTGGTGTTAAAGTGATTGGTCTTAAGTGGTTTTTCAAGATCAAAAGGAATGCTGATGGAACAATCAACAAGTTCAAAGCTAGACTCGTTGCTAAAGGATATGCACAAAGAGAAGGGATTGACTTTGATGAGGTTTTTGCACCAGTTGCAAGGCTGGAAACAATTAGAATGTTGATTGGATTATCAGCTTCACATGGATGGGAAATTCATCATCTCGATGTTAAGACCGCTTTCTTACATGGTGAACTAACAGAGGACGTTTATGTTTCACAACCTGAAGGGTTTGAAAAGAAGGGAGAAGAACACAAGGTTTTCAAACTCAAGAAAGCTCTTTATGGACTACGTCAAGCTCCCCGCGCATGGAACACAAAACTCGATCAAATCCTTAAGAGCATGAAGTTTAACAAGTGCCAGAAAGAAAGTTCTGTGTATCGCAAGGAAGAAGGACTTAAGATTTTGATCGTGGCCGTGTATGTTGATGATCTTTTTGTCACAGGAAGTACAGTAGAGATCATCATGGAGTTTAAGGCAGGAATGTCTACTAAGTTCGAGATGAGTGACCTTGGTAAGCTTACTTACTATCTTGGTATTGAAGTTAGTCAAGGAATCAATGGAATAGAAATCAAGCAAGAAGCCTATGCTCGTCGAATTCTTAAGGAAGCTGGTTTAGATTCTTGTAACTCAACGGTAATACCAATGGAGTTCGGGTTGCAATTGTCAAAAGGACTTGATAAACCATAAATTGATGCGACCATGTATCGAGGAAGGATTGGATGCTTGAGATATATGTTACATACTCGACCAGATATTGCTTTCTCGGTAGGGATTTTGAGCAGGTACATGCATAATCCAAGAAAATCACATGGCATTGTACTGAAACAAATCTTAAGGTATTTGAGAGGAATAGTGAGCTATGGAGTCTCATACAAGAGAGGAGCACCAGAAATTATAGGCTATAGTGATAGTAGCCACAACACGGATCCTGATGACGGAAGAAGCACAACAGGTCATGTGTTTTATCTCAGAGGAGCTCCTATAACTTGGTGTTCGCAAAAACAAGAAATAGTTATTTTATCCTCATGTGAAGCAGGGTTCATTGCAGATATGGAAGCGGCAGAGCAAGCTATATGGATTCAAGATTTGCTAAGTGAGGTCACCGGGAAAAAGTATGAGAAGACTATGATTCGTATTGACAATGAGTCGGCCATAGAACTTACAAAGAACCCTGTTTTCACAAAAGGAGTAAACATATTCACAAACGTTTCCATTTCATTCGTGAGTGTGTGGAGAATGGACTACTTGAAGTGGAGCATGTACCTGGAGAAGAGCAGCGTGCAGACATTCTTACCAAAGCCTTGGCGAAGAACAAGTTTTCTGAAATGAGAGAGATGATCGGAGTTCAAGATCTCATGAAGAATAACTTGAAGCTTAAGAGGGTAAATGTTGGTTAAGCTTCTAGAATGTTCTAGAATAGATATCCTTAAAGGAATTATAAATCTAGTTAGGAAAAGGAAAGTTGTAATCCTAACTAAAAAGGAAGTTAGGGTGTTTTAGAAAAGGAAGTCTAGAACCATATAAATAAAGATCATAAGAAGGATGTATGATCATAAGGAAAAACAGAGCTTGTATTTAGTTTTGAGAAGATTTTCTAAACATTAATAAAGGAAGTATTCTTTGTTCAAGCTTTTAGGTTTTGTGCTTTTGATTCTTTAGTAGATGGATCCACATTATACCTTTTAATTGGAATATCCAAGTATGCAATGTAGTGCAGCGTGAAGTTTATCAATCCGCTACTTGCAACATAACAAGTATCTCTTCACCGCCACAATGGATGTCAAACTCATCCTCCGCTACACATCAAACACACACACACACAACATCATGTGTTAAAGCTCATATATAATTGCACTGGTGAATCTTATATTGAGTTAATCTTTCTTCATGAGACAAGTTAATACATGAAACTACAGGTCACAAAAACACAAAGCAGAGACATGAACTATAAACCTGGCACAGCCGCAAGATGAGACAAGTCTTTTGACAGCGCCTTGCTCTTTGCTCTTTCCTACATGGATTTACAACTTTCACAGGAAAATAAGAAACGATAAAGTATGTTCTTAACAAGCTAACAGTTGTCGGTTAAAGAATAACACACACACACACACACCAATTTGTAAGAGATATGTGTGTTTTAGTACTAGTGTACTACATGCTGCAAGTTGGGGAAAGTAATAAGTTGTACCTTTCAACCTGCAGCTTCATGGAGATATTATGTAGTCATCTCATCTAATCTATCTGACTGATAAAAAAAAATCTCAAAAGAATAGAGAACAAGCCACAAGATAGCAGAGGCCGGAGAACCCAGATCTGCAGACATACGGCGAGTGACGGGTCTAAAGTTCGTGGCAGGAGCAGGAGCAGGAGATGGAGAGGCTTTTTCGGAAGCAGTCTCGGAAGTAATAACAACATCTTTGGGTTTCTCCTTGAGCATAGTTTGATCGACTAACCTCTTGAGAGAAGAAGTGACACTAGGATTCGCGAATTTGAGTGAAGAAGATGGCTGTTGTCGAGAAGATCTGGAGACGATGTTGGTACAATCGGCAAGCGCTTGCCGGTGATTCGATTGATTTCTATGGATTTGAGGTTAGCCGGTTCCATCGAGAGAGAAGAGAGAGAAGAGAGAGAGAGTCGCAAAAATTGGAAGAAGAAATTGGGAAAAAAAATTCTTTTTTATTTACTCATTATCCAACCAAAACGTGACACGTAGCGTGTTTTATCTTATTGGTTGCTTCCCGTTGCTTCTGGTGCTTCCCAAAAAAACGATTCTCTAAAACGTAAGCCATATATTTTAGTTTTGATTTATTTTTAGGTTTTAAAAGGGTTGAGCAACCCATAGAGTAACTCCAGCGGAGATGCCCTTAAGCTATCCACCTCAGCAAAAATCTAACATCCTAAAATCTTGCCACATCAGCTCTTTAACTAGATTAGTTTTCACAAAATCGTATGATAACCTAAGGCGTTGCTGTAGAATTTTACATAAGTACATTATCGATTGAGTAAATATATTAATTAAAATTCCACTTTATTAGTTTGTTAATGTTGTATGTTGTTCAATTATATGCGGACATATCCAAAACTCAACCAAAACCAAACAGAAATATAAAAATAATTACAAGAATAATGAACGAAAAAGTTATACCAGCTGAATGAAAATGCAACAATTTAGTAAAAATAGCCTTCTATGTCACAGTCTCTAGACTCTTAGGCTATTTCTAGATAATTTTTTTTTTCTTTCAGATATTAACTATTGTTTAAGAAAGCTTTAGACGTTAACTTGTTGATACGTAGGTTGAAAGAGGTATGTATACATACGCGCATTTCAAAACAACCTTTGAATATTACATCTTTTGCCTGGTGATCAGTAAGAGTATAGTTATTGATTTTGATTCCTGAGTCTCTTGTTACTCTGTTCTAGTAAAAATTTCATGGAACAAGCCATTGCTATTTCCACAAGCTCTCTTCCACGATCCATACCATGAATGTTCAAATGAAAGCTAACGCAATTATTGCTGACAGGTGGTTGAAGGAGAAGCTGAAGTTTATAGATGCAAAGCATATAAACATGCATGAAGATAGCCATCCTATGTATCCAGCAATAGTGAACGACCACAAGTTTACACGAATACACTGAAAAGGTTTTGAAAAAATTGATTGGACCCAAGACGGTGAAACCGGGTGAAAAGATAATGGCGGGTGAGGATTTTGCCTTCTATTCTATCAACAAGAAATACCTGGTTACTATCTAGGAATCGGCATAAAAAACGAAGAAATCGGTTCTGTACTTAGCGTTCATTCCCCTTACTTCTTCCTCGATGAGAATGTTCTTCCTTTTGGATCAGCAGTGTTTGCTGCCTTAGCTGAGATGTTTCTACTAGAGCATCATAAGCAAATTGAAAAAAGTACTAAAGAAACTTAGATTCTTTCTAAGTCTCTTAGTTAGTTTGCCTTCATAAGTAAAGCTATTGTAACTTTTGAGAAATCAGTTGTGATAATAAAATTGTAAGTAATGAGTTTCACTCTCACATGGGTAAGGTGCATGTGATGAAGTCATTGGAAACGTAGCCGTTTTTTTGTGATCGGTAATACTATTACCGGACCAAAAGAACAAAAAAAAAAAACAGATTTGTGTAGTTTTTTTTTCTTCTTCATAATTATAAAGAGAACCTATCAATCTATTAAGTAACAGAAAAAATGTTTTGTTTTGTATTTTATAAATTATAAATTTGCCTTTTTCCTAAAATTTAGATAAAGATAAAAGATGAATATGTCACATAGACACACTCGCTCGCATAAGATCCAAAGCTGATCATCAAAAAGAAGAGACAATTTAGCAGAGACAGAGAACACGATGAAAAGAGGGTTTAGACTGCTGGAGAATTCGATCGGAGAGAACAGAACATAAAGACGATGAAAAGGGGGGAGGAACAAACAGTTTAATCAGAGAACTAAATTGAAGACGATCAATATGAGAGAACAGAGAGAGACAGAGAGAGACGTGAGAACAGAGAACACAAAGTCTTTATTATTTCCTCCGTCAATATAATTTATTTTATAGTTAATATTTCAAAGACATAACCAAACTCTCCTTCTTATTCTTATAAATCTATACTAATAAAAAGTATAAGCTCCTAAGGTCGTCCACCTAGGATTTTAAACATCCAATAGAGATTAGCCACCTCACTAATTAACATTTTTAAAGGCGTCTACCTAAGCTTTAAAATTACCAATAGTGATTAGCCATCTCACTAATTAACATTTTTAAAAATCTCCACCAATAGTGATTAGCCACCTTACTAATTAACATTTTAAAAAATCTCCAGAATTTATATATTATTTAGATTTTTAAAGAAAAAGAAAAATTAAAAAGGCATCCACCTAAGCTTTAAAATCACCAATAGTGATTAGCCATCTCACTAATTAACATTTTTAAAAATCTCCACCAATAGTGATTAGCCACCTCACTAATTAACATTTTAAAATAATCTCCAGAATTTATATATTATTTAGATTTTTAAAGAAAAAGAAAAATTTAAAAACCCACCAATAGTGATTAGCCACCTCACTAATTAACAATTTAAAAAAATCTCCAGAATTTATATATTATTTAGATTTTTAAAGAAAAGGAAAAAGGTAAAATCTATGGAAATAAAATCTAAGTAAGTTTGAAAAAGTTTAATCTATAATAAAAATTGTAAATTTAAGATGAAAAAGTTTAATCTATAATAAAAATTGTAAATTTAAGATTTTCTTTTCCAAAATAATTGTTAAGTCATTCATAAATGCTAAATCGTTCAAATTAAAAATTCCAAATTTAAAAAATACTCTTTTTAGCTTAAAAGAAAAAGGGAAGTATTCTACTTAGCAGCAAAAAAGAAAATAGGAAAGCTTCCAAATTCTAAATTAGGCGTATTTGTATAAATAGGCATCTAAAACAGAGAATCTTTCAAAACTCCAAAACTTTTCCAATCGTCGACGTCCTCTTCAAGCTCATTGAATTACAATGGTACCTGCAACTTCTCCTCCTTCAGCTCCATTACTTCCCTCCTTGGTTCTTGATGAGTTATCAAAAGGGTTTACTAACAAAGAAATTGTTGTTAGGATCATCCACGTATGGGAAGCACGCAATCCTAAAAAAGGTGGCTTACTTATGGGGTTTGAACTGCTTCTCATAGACCAGAAGGTACTTGAGTTTCTTTTTTAAAAAGGTTTCATTATTCTCATAAGTAAACACTCTCATAGTTGACAATTTATTGTACAGTCAACTTTGATCCAAGCATTCATTACGGCAAACCGAGTAGCCTACTACGAGGAAAATCTCAAACCTGGAGTTGTCTACACAATTAAAAATTTCTTGGTAGCTAACAACAAAAAAAGCTACAGAGTATCTCCACACAAGTTTCTGATCCAGTTTACCCAACAAACAAGTCTGAATGAGGTTATTGATGTTGGCGAACTGATTGAAAGACAAAAGTTTAGGATTCGTTCTTTTGCAGAATTTGAAGAAGCTGTTGACATGAACGAAGACCTATTTGGTAAATATACGTTGCTTATATGTTTGTAATAATATCACCATGTTCTAACTCTAAATTTGATCGACCTAGATGCTATTGGAAAACTGGTCCTCATCAATGATCACAGCTTCAGCAACATAACTGATGAGCAACCAAGCGGTGTGATTAAAGGCAAAATAGAAGTTCACCTACAACTAAGGGAGTAAGCAACTTCTTCCCTAAACTCTAGCAACTGAAAATCTATCTCTGTTACCCTAACTACCCTTTGTCTTTCTATGTTTTCAAACAGTGGACCAGTAGTTCGTCTCACCCTATGGGACAATGTTGCCTTCAACTTCCGGAAAAGATTGACGAAACATGTCACTAAACCTGTCGTGCTCCTCGCTACTACTGTGAACCCAAGGACAATTAAAGTTTCGTAATCTCAATCCTATAACTACCATTGCTTATTCTGCTATCTATCTGTCCAAGTTTAATCTTGCTATATGAACGTATTGCATAACCAGCACAATTAATTTGCATGATGCTGATATGTTTTGTCTCTCCTCCACCTCTTCCACAAGGATTTTTATCGACAATGATGTTGATCTAACTACTGAATACTTGACATGGTATGTACGCTCACTCACATACTTATAATGTGTTCAAGTTGAAAATTAATCTATGATAATATCTTTACTAAGATGCATGTATTTATTTTCCAAGGTTGGGGGAAGAAGGAAAGAACGCATCTGTTGTCGTCAACAACTTCACCTCAGAAGTTGTAAAGCCTGAACCAGTCACCATTAGCGGACTCTACCAATTTCTGAAAAACGACACTCCACAGGTATTTCCATTCTAAATTATACTGATCAGTTTACTGGTTCGTTCTAAATTTTGAAGAATTGGTCTCTTACAAATATACCATGTAGCAGAAAGCCCTTTTTTCCTGCATTGCTACGATCGTAGAAATATCACCTCACTATGGCTGGCACTACATTGCATGTACTAAATGTGCATGTAAACTTGAGCAAGGAGACACGACCTTGGAATGTAAGACGTGCAACAACAAAAATGCTGTTGGTGTTGTCAGGTTTGCAAATTCCTTTATGATATGCTTTTTATTGATGCACAAAAAACCAAAAAATAAATAAAAAACAGCTAACATAAACAATAAATGGTTAAATAACAGGTATCGAGTCGAGCTATCTGTCTGTGACAATGACAATGTTGCAACTTTTGTACTTTTCGACCGTGATGCTACTAAACTAACTGGTATGAGAGCTGCAGAAATATTGGAAGCCTCTATGCAGGTAGACTTTACTCATCAAATATTAATTTTTCTCCACCAAATAATTTCCTATATACAGTATTTAATCACTGTGTTTTCTTTGTAGGGTGATGATAATGGTGTCATAGACAATCATACTTCAATACCACAATGTTTGTTAGATGTTGTAGGCCACACTTATAAATTTCAAGTAACACTTACTCCCTATAACTTCATTGCTACCCGCCAAACAATCACAGTTTCACGTATCTTTGAGGAAGTTACTGGTGATGACGAGAAATCTCTTCAAGACGAAACAGCTGGTGATGACGATGATAATGATGACGATAACGACGACACGGTTGGCAGCAAGCACAAAGAAAAACGTATGCGTCATGCATGACTTAGATTTACAGCAACATCCTCAATACATTAATTAGCACTGCTTTCTAAATTTTCTTGCATCGAAAACTTTAATAGTTAGTTTTAATCTTGGTTTTTCCGAATTTTTAATTGCTCTTGGGATTTCAATATAATAAGCTTTTAATTCTACATTTTTAATTAATGCCAAATTCTATTTCTGAATCTTTAATTGCTCTTGCGATTTCAAAATAATAGTTCCCAATTTTGTTTTTACTTATATATCCATGTTTTAGCTTCAAGGTTGTCCAAAGCTCATGTCATGCAATTCACCACAATTGGTGTAAGCTAAGAATATTCTTAATACCGCATAAAGCAGCAAAAAAATAATTAAAATCAAAATTCTCTATTTAAAATATGCATGAACCATGTTTTAGCTTCAACGTTGTCCAAAGCTCATGTCATGCACTTCACCACAATTGGTGTAAGCTAAGAATAAAGAATTCTTAATGGCTTATAAAGCAGAAAAATAATTAAAATCAGAATTGTCTAATTAAAAATATGCAGAGAGAGTGTTTTTATTATTTAATCAGTAAACACGCTTAACCCCTCTAATGGAAACATTCTATATTTATCAGAAATAGAAATTTTTGTAAATTTCCATAACTAAAAGACTAAAACGCTTTAACCCCTCTAATGGAAACATTCTATATATATATCAGAAATAGAAATTTTTGTAAATTTCCAAAACTAAACCGACAGACACCCACGCCACATCTATATATTCGAACAACCATCTCCACTAGAAACATTGTTTCAAAATAAACTACACCAAACGGTGATGGTTTCTCAACAGCGTGGGAGGAAGAAACGAACTGATGCAGCTGCCTGGGTCAAAATCGTCTATTATAACTGTGAGTTGCCAACAACTTATGTTTGTCTTTAAAAACTCAAGCACTCCATATGAGAAAAATACAAAAACTTAAAAAGTTTTGTTTTCCCCTTTTGTCAAACAGGTAGATGTGATGTTTGCTTCAAATATGGTAAAGGCAATTCTCAATGAAGGAAGAAAAAAACAAACTCCATCAAAATAACATATTTTCTAAATAGTTGTGCAATACATGTTTAACCTTATTTTTTTCTAATCACAGTTGGCCAAAAAAGCACTCGAGCAATGCGGAGAGCCATTTTGAAAACCAAAAGAGAGTTTAGGAAAAACAATGGTACTCTCAAACTCATAATCACTAACAATTCTAACTTCACCGTATTAATATTACAGAGAACTCAATACAATAATTATATTCGAAACAGGGATTCAACCTTCAATTGCGTCAACATCCCAGCCCCCTAGAAGAAGAAGAACACGAAGAAGTAAGTAAATAAACAAATTCCACATTGTAAACAACTTAATATCATGTATTGATGTATCTAACTGAAATTGACCTTCTTGCTTGCACACAACTTTGGCTCCAACGAAGAGCCGGGTGATATTTTCCATTGCCCTTACTGCGATGCTTTAGTCTGGCATTCAGAAAAAACTGGGGTAGATCCAGATACTGGGAACCCGTTATACACAATTTGTTGTCAACAAGGCCGTGTAAAACTGCCACCAGTAAGACCACCACCGCCTGTACTTGAAGAACTTCTAGAAAAGAACACCACTTTCCAGAATAATATAAGAGTATACAATGCTATATTGGCGTTCACATCAATCGGAGCAAATATAGATCACACAGTTTCATCTGGAAAAGGTCCCCCTACATTTAGAATACAAGGGCAAAATTATCATCGCATTGGTTCTCTTCTTCCTATGCCAGACAATCCGCCTAGGTTTCTCCAGTTGTACATTGTCGACACAGCAAACGAAGTATCAAACCGCATCAAGTCTTTACCGCGAACTCCCTCAGGTGTCGAAGAAAATGTTGTCAAGCAATTGATTGACATGTTAGATTCAAACAACCATCTTTTCCAAATTTTCCGTAGAGCTCGAGATCAGTACGAGTCAAACAATGCAGAAGAGTTTAACATAAGGCTAATAGCACATCAAGGGAAAGAAAGACAATATGATTTGCCAGACACCAACGAGGTTGTTGGTTTAATAGTCGGTGATATGTCAACAACTACCGGTCACAGAGATGTTATATTACAATTTCAGTCTAACCATTTGCAACAAATAAATGACGACCATCCTTTGTATATGTCCTTGCAGTATCCATTGCTTTTCCCTTACGGTGAGATTGGTTTCCACACTAAGATACCTTATGTTGTAGCTGAAGCTAGACAACGGAAAAAGTCATTCATAAGCATAAGAGAGTTTTACGCTTATCAGATCCAAACCCGGCTAACAGAAGGGAAGACGATTATAAAAGCAGGTCGTTTATTACATCAGTATGTTGTAGATGCATACACAGCTATTGAGGCGGAAAGGTTGAGGTGGAACAGAAACAACCAAGAGACTCTAAGAGCAGATTTGTACAACAACGTGTACGACGCAGTTGGTAAAGGAGATACCGATGCAAGAATACATGGAAAAAGAGTGATCCTACCTTCAAGCTTTACTGGAGGCCCGCGATATATGATAGAAAAATATCATGATGCGATGGCTATATGTCGTACATATGGAAATCCAGATTTGTTCATAACTATGACTGCCAATCCAAACTGGAAAGAGATAAACGAGCATTTAGAAGCATGTGGTGGTGGTTCAGGAAATGATAGACCTGATATTGAATGTCGAGTTTTCAAAATGAAATTAGAGCAATTGCTAGCAGATTTCAAGAAAGCAACATTCTTCAAACCAAACATTGCAGGTATGTATGAGTAATCTTGCCTTTTTGTTAGCGTAAGAATTCATAAATTTGTCATTCTTCATATCTTCATAATAGCCTCACATTTAAAATGTAGAAAAAGTCTCAATTTTATATTACATTGACTCATAACATATTTTTAATCTACAGTGATCCACAAAATAGAATTCCAAAAGCGCGGGTTGCCACATGCACACATACTGCTTTGGTTGGATGGGGCATCAAGAATCCCAGCAATCAATGAAGTTGATGCAATAATCTCCGCTGAATTGCCACAAAAAAATAACGACCCAGAAGGGTTTGAGCTTGTGGAAAGACACATGATGCACGGTCCTTGTGGATTGGATAGACCAAAATCACCCTGCATGAAGAACAAGGAATGTTCAAAGAAATATCCAAGAAAATTTACAGAGCATACATCGATTGACAAATCTGGTTACATAACATATCGTTGGCGTCGGGATGAAAATAACTTTGTTATCAAGGGAGGAACAAGATTGGATAATCGCTTTGTTATTCCACACAACTTGGCTATTCTTAAAAAATACCAAGCTCATATAAATGTGGAGTGGTGCAACAGAACAAATGCTGTTAAATACCTTTTCAAATACATTACAAAGGGTGTTGATAAAGCAACCATTGTGATAGAAAAGGGTCCCAATGCCTCAGGAAACACTCAAGATAATGGACCAACAAAGAGACCAAGAGACGAGATAAAAGAATACCTTGACTGTCGATACTTATCTGCTTGTGAAGCAATGTGGCGAACGTTTGGATACCACATACACCAAAGGAAACCTGCAGTTCAGAAACTTATAATCCATCTACCTGGACAACAAAGCCTAACTTTTAAAGCTACAGCTGATCTCAGTCAAGTCCTGTCTAGAGAAAATATTGGGAGAACAATGTTTACAGCGTGGATGGAAAAAAACGAAGAATGTGAAGAGGCTCGGGAGTTAACTTATTTGGAATTTCCTACAAAATTTACTTGGGACGACGACAAAAAAGTCTGGATGGAACGACAACGGATAGGGATTTCAACAATAGGAAGAATAGTCAACATTCACCCAGCATCAGGGCAATTATACTATCTAAGGATACTAATCAATAAAATAAGAGGACCAAGAAGTTTTGACGAAATACTAACAGTCGATGGTCAAAGATATGAAGATTTTAAATCAGCATGCTATGCTCGCGGTTTACTAGACTCTGACTCCGAATGGCATGATGCAATGGATGAAGCTATACAATGGGCTACACCTTATCAACTACGACAACTATTTGTTTTATTATTGATATATTGCGAAGTGGGCAGTCCAATAAAATTATGGGAACGCTGTTGGAAATCACTCGGTGAAGACATGCCTTACAAACAACGCAAGATTTTCAACTTTCAAAGGCTACACCTAGAAGAGCCTGATATTCAAAAGTATACTTTGATTGAGATAGAGAATATAATGCACCAGTATGAACACACACTAACTGAGTTCAAAGATATGCCACAACTAGATGTCGACGTGTTAAAAGATCTAGGTAACAGCCTGTTAACTGAAGAATCAGGATACAATGTACAAAAGGAGAAAAAAGACCACAAAAAACTTCTGAGCAGTCTAAATGTTCAGCAAAAGCAGGTTTATGATGCAGTTATGGAGTCAGTTGAAAATGGTTTGGGAAAATTATTCTTCCTTTATTGTCCCGGTGGAACAGGAAAAACGTACCTTTATTCGACCATCATTTCTAAGTTGAGATCAGAAAGAAAAGTTGTTCTCCCTGTCGCTTCATCAGGAATCGCAGCATTGCTTCTACCTGCAGGAAAAACGGCACATTCACGCTTTAAAATACCCATGGATCTCAATGAAGATTCATTATGTCATATAAAGCCAGGAACGATGTTAGCAGAACTAATAGAGAAAACTGATCTTATCATATGGGATGAGGCGCCCATGGCACATCGGTACGCATTTGAGGCGGTTGACAGAAAATTACGAGACTTGATGTCCATGAAAAAATCAGAAGCTAAAGACCAACCTTTTGGAGGCAAGACTGTAATACTAGGTGGGGACTTCAGACAAACACTACCAGTTATTCCACAAGGTTCTCGAGCTGATACAGTATTAGCATCAATTAAACAATCATACTTGTGGGACTCTTGCAAAGTTTTCTCCCTAAAAAAGAACATGAGACTTCAAGAATCACAAGGAAACTTCGCTGCATGGCTACTAAGTGTTGGAGATGGAACTGCACCTACAAATGAGACAAAAGATGTCAACGAAGATGATGGTCAGATGGTAGTAGTTGATCCTAAATTCATAATGCAATCAACTGGAGATCATTTACAAGATATTTTTAAAGCCACAAATGCAGAGAACAAGTTATCAAAAAGCACATATGCAAGCATTACAGAGAGAGCAATCCTAACTCCACGAAATGAGACAGTTGATGAGATTAATACATGCATGTTAGAACATCTACCAGGAACATCAAAGGAGTATCTCAGCTCAGACAATATGGGCAAGGGTGACACAGTAAATACTGACTACGAGTCTCTATATACTGTTGAGTATTTAAACTCACTAGAGTTCCCAGGACTACCAAAACATAAGTTGGCTTTGAAAGTAGGAGCTCCAATAATGTTGATTCGCAACATCAACCAAAAAGAAGGTCTATGCAATGGCACAAGATTAATTGTAACACGTTTGGGAAAAAGATTGATTGAGGGCGAAATAGTCACGGGCACACACGCTGGTCAAAAAGTGATTTTGCCACGGATAATCTTATCGCCACCTGACTCAAAGCATCCTTTCACACTTCGAAGACGTCAATTCCCAATCAGAGTATGCTATGCAATGACAGTTAACAAAAGCCAAGGACAAAGCTTAAAATCAGTTCTTCTCTATTTGCCTCAACCAGTTTTCAGTCATGGTCAGNGCAAACTTCGCTGCATGGCTGCTTAGTGTTGGAGATGGAACTGCACCTACAAGTGAGGCAAAAGATGTCAACGAAGATGATGGTCAGATGGTAGTCGTTGATCCCAAATTCATAATGCAATCAACTGGAGATCATTTACAAGATATTTTTAAAGCCACAAATGCAGAGAACAAGTTATCAAAAAGTACATATGCAAGCGTTACAGAGAGAGCAATCCTAACTCCATGAAATGAGACAGTTGATGAGATTAATGCATACATGTTAGAACATCTACCAGGAACATCAAAGGAGTATCTCAGCTCAGACAGTATGGGCAAGGGTGACACAGTAACTACTGACTTCGAGTCTCTATATACGGTTGAGTATTTAAACTCATTAGAGTTCCCAGGACTACCAAAACATCAGTTGGCTTTGAAAGTAGGAGCTCCAATAATGCCGATTCGCAACATTAACCAAAAAGAAGGTCTATGCAATGGCACAAGATTAATTGTAACACGCTTGGGAAAAAGACTGATTAAGGGTGAAATAGTCACGGGCACACACGCTGGTCATAAAGTGATTTTGCCACGAATAATCTTATCGCCACCTGACTCAAAGCATCCTTTCACACTTCGAAGACGTCAACTCCCAATCAGAGTATGCTATGCAATGACAGTTAACAAAAGCCAAGGACAAAGCTTAAAATCAGTTCTTCTCTATTTGCCTCAACCAGTTTTCAGTCATGGTCAGCTGTATGTGGCACTCTCACGTGAAACATCTCCTTCAGGTTTAAGCATTCTAAAACCCCATAATGATGCCGAGAAGACAGTAAAAAACATTGTCTACAAGGAAATATACAACGGGCTACCTAGAAATTAAGGCCAGATCCGATATTCCATTCTATATGTTTAAAGAGAAATCAACTTCAGTTTTGGTTTGGATTAATGTATTTCTTTCTGTAAAGAGTTATGGACTAATTGCTCATAAAAGCAAGTAATAAAAACCAAAGACACAGAACCTCTGAACCAATCTTAAGTCAAAAGGAAGAGCAAATATATATAACGTGAAGCAAGATTTAGACGTTAATAAGAAAGAAGCATAGATGGATGAACAACTAACTTAACCAAAAGACATAACCAATACTAACAAATTCTCCAACAGACAGTAATCAGATTAATCCCTAATTCATTTAATTAAAAGGGAAGAAGAAGACGAAGATTGAAAAAAGAAGCTTACAGTGCTTTCAAACGAATTCCCAATTCCCAATTGATATGATGATTTATCTAAACCTCGCCCTTCTTGGTAGTCTCGGCAGCCAACCTCATCCATTTCCATAATGTGTCCTTAATCGAACCAATCGTATTTGCCACCAAAACAATATTAATAATAGGATTAGGATGCGAATATCGGATAGAGAATAAAAGAAGAAGACAGGGGCAGGAGAAACATAAGGATTAAACTCAGTCAATTTCGATTTTGAAATCTAATAACCAAAAAAAACAAAGGAATCATTACCGGAGAGGTTTTATCACCGGATCTGATATGAATAGATGCTTCAGCGGAACGGTTAGGGTTCTTGAAGTTTCGTACATCAGGTGGGAGGGTACAGGGAAGGAGATGCGATTGGAGGCGATCCTCCAGCGTCGACATGAGACCAACCATAAGCTGCCTGCGCGTGGGTGACACGTACGGGTAATCCATGAATTTCCGGTGGAGATAATCGTCCATGGACTAGGATTGAGCTCGAACTCTGAGTTTGTTTGAGAATCGCGATGTGTTTGTTCGAGTTGGAGTTAACGGCGAGAGAGAAGAAGAGTAGAGAGTGTTGCAAAATATTTTGGACATCGTTTATATGTGGCTATGATTAAATCACATGACTTCTACATTTATAATACCACACTAAAGTTTCTTTAAATATTTGCATTTAACACACGTGTACTTTTATTGGTAGTTTTTTTTTTCTTTTTTTGGTATAAACTATAGTACTTATTTCTAATGTTTTGTAAACATTTTTATAAATGTTTTACTAATAGGCTAATAAGAAAATGTAACATTTTTAAATTTGATATTTCTAATAGTTAGCAAGAGAAATTGACAAATCATATTTCTATAACATTATTCCTATAATTCTACTATTAATATATTTTTATTCAAATTAAAATTTTAAATAAAAATTAAAAAATAAATGATAAAATTTTAATTTTTTAAAAAATGAAAAATTGAATTAAAAGAAAGTAGAAATTAATTTTATTATTAGATATTAATGTATAGCTATTAAACAAAATAAGCTTATAAATATATAAAAACAAATTATAAAAATATACCCGCGCATAGCGCGGGTTCAAAACCTAGTTATACTAAATAAAAGTAGGAGCTATAAGCTTCTAAGACTGTCTACCTAAGCTTTAAAACAACCAATAGGGATTCAACATATCACTAATTAACATTTTTAAAATTTTGCAGAATTTTATATATTAAGAATTATTTTAAACAACCTATCAGGATTTGACATGTCATTCATTAACATTTTCTAAATTTCTAGTATTTTTTAGAAAAAGGAAAATTTTAAATTTATGGAAATAAAAAAACTATGTATAACATCCCACATTGGCTAGAAATTTTTTAGACAATGGTTCAAACAAGTATAAATAAGATTAATATGCTTCCAACAACGAATGAGCAGGAAAGCTTGATTTATCATGCGTCAAAGTTTAAAAGTTTTATTCGGTTTGATCCGGTTTTTTATTTGATCAAACTAAAACTTTAAAAAGTTTCAAAAAAATATTATAATATTTAAATTTTTAAAAATTTTAAATTGAAAATTTTAAAAGCTCTTAGCTTTTAACATTATAATTTTAAAATTTTAATAGTTTAAAATATTATAAATATTGAAACTTTTTAAAAGATTCAAATATTATATTTGAATCTTTTAAAAATTTAAAATATTATAAATATCGAAACTTCTAAAAATTTTAGCTTTAATTATAATTTATAAATTTTAAAAATTTCTTAACATTTAAAAGGTTTTTAAAACCTAAGCTTTAAAACAACCAATAAGGATTCAACATGTCATTAATTAACATTTTTAGAAATTTGCAGAATTATATATATTAAGAATTACTTCAAACAACCTATGAGGATTTGACATGTCATTCACTAACATTTTCTAAATTTCCAGAATTTTTTAGAAAAAAGAAAATTTTAAATTTATGGAAATAAAAAAACTATGTACAATATCCCACATTGGCTAGAAATTTTTTAGAAAATGGTTCAAACCAGTATAAATAAGATTAATATGTTTCCAACAACGAATGAGCACGAAAACTTGATTTATCAGGTGTCCAAGTTTAAAAGTTTTATTCGGTTTGATCCTGTTTTTTATTTGATCAAACTAAAACTTTAAAAATTTTACAAAAATATTATAATATTTAATTTTTAAAAAATTTTAAATATTATAAATATTGAAATTTTAAAAGCTCTTAGCTTTTAAAAAGTTTTTAAATATTATAATTTTCAACTTTTAATAGTTTAAAATATTACAAATATTGAAACTTTTAAAAATGTTCAAATATTATATTCGAACCTTTTAAAAGTTTAAAATATTATAAATATTGAAATTTCTAAAAGCTTTTTAAAAAATCTAAATTTATAAATTTTAAAAATTTTAAATGTTAGAAATATTGAAACTTTTTAAAAGGTTCAAATATTAAAATATTTAAACTTTATAGAATGTTTTAAAATATTACAATTACTTAACCTCCATAGAAATTTTAAGATAGTATATCTATACTAATAAAAAGTTGAAGCTATAAACTCCTAAAAACTATATACCAATAAGAATTAGATTTTTCGCTAAGAAATTTTTTGGACATATAGTAGTAATCTATATTATTATGATTTTTTAGGAAAAAAAATAAAAGCTATAGAAGTAAAAGAAATATGTACAAAGTCCCACATCGGCTAGAAAATTTTAGACAATGGTTGAGAACCATTATAAATAAAAATAATATGTTTTTAACTATAAATTTATCAGGTTTGCTTGATTTATGCTTATTTATCAGGTTTCCAAATTTAAAAGTTATTTGATTTATTTTAGCAAATTAAAATTTTTAAAGGTTTAAATATTTATTATATAATGTTTAGAAATATTATAAATACCTCCATAAAAATGTCAAAATATTATAACTATTTAAACTCTATAAAAAGTAAAAGTGTCAAGAATATTTAACTCTAAAAAAATGTTACAGATAATTAAATTACATCTAAATTTTGAATTATTTTAAATATTTAACCTCTTTTACATATTTAAAAGTTTAAGAATTACAAAATATTATATATCAAAATTTTTAATATATTGAAAATATCTTAATTATCTCCGTTTGTATTTTATATCTCTTATGAGCTGTAAAACATGTTTTTGTGTATGAATTTACAGATGATTTGATACGTTTGCAGTAAAAAGAATTATTTCTAAGTATAAGAAAGAAGTATTTACGTCGCAAGACCTTGATTTGATGTTATTTGAGTTTAAAGAAGAAGGATCGACGAAAAGCACAAATATTGTTTTTACTCTACATATGTTCATATTACTTTCTCTGAAAGTAAGGATTTTGGTTTGAGAAGTAGATGGATGAAATTATCAATAATTGAGTGCATATGTTGACTATGCTGGTTTTCATGAATTGCACAATTTTTTATGAGAAAAAAATGATTTTGTTTTTGGAGTTTGATGGGTTAACAAGTTGTGTGGTAGTCTAAAAAAACGTTTTTTCAGTGAAAGAATGTGAAAAAGTTGATGAGGAAGAACAAGAAGAAGAGTATAACAAATAACTGGATGGTAAAAGTAACGATGACAATTACCATAAAATTTGACAATGAAAATGACAAGAAAGAATATGAAGAATAAGAAAACATTAAATAAAAAACATGAAAACATAGGTGATAGCGATCAATTAAATATGAAAAATGAGATAAATTCATAATTATAAATTTGTTTCATTTTTCTGGTGGCCAAAGAAATGGTTTAAGATATGTGAGGTCACCAGTTTGATCCGCCTCGCCTGAACGTCGAGTTAGATTCATGATTTTTTTATCAGATTTGATTTTAAAATACAACTAATTTTTATATTTTTAAAAATTGTGTATAAGAAATTTAATTTTTTCCTTAATAGTAATTTAAAGTTTTCTGTAAGATAACATTTCATTACCGTCATCAATCATATATAATTTTTATCAAAATATGTCAAATAAACCCACGCGTAGCGTGGATTCAAAACCTAGTATATACTAATAAAAAGTAGAAGTTATAAGTTTCTAAGGCTGTCCACCTATGATTTAAAACCTCCAATTGTAATAAGACATGTCACTCGTTAACATTTTTTCAAATTTCCAAAATTTTTTATATTAAAAATTATTTTAAAACAACCTATCAGAATTTGACATGTCATTCATTAACATTTTTTTTAATTTCCAGAATTTTTTAGAAAAAGGAAAATTTTAAATTTATGGAAATAAAAAGACCATGCACAATATCCCACATCGGCTAGAAAAGTAGACAATGGTTCAGAACCAGTATAAATAAGATTAATATGCTTCCAACAAATGAGCAGAAAAACTTGATTTATTAAGCGTCCAAGTTTAAAAGTTATTCGGTTTGATCCGGTTTTTTCTTTGATCAAATTAAAACTTTAAAAACTTTCAAAAAAAATATTATCATATTGAATTTTTTAAAAAGTTTAAATATTATAAATATTGAAACTTTTAAAAGTTCTTAGCTTTTAAAAAGTTTTTAAAATAGTTTAAAATATTATAAATATTGAAATTTTTAAAAGGTTCAAATATTATATTTTGAAAACTTTTAAAACTTCAAAATCTTATGATCTTTAAATTAACCATTGAATTTTCGTCTTCATCATTGGCGGGGTTCACGGGACGGGTTGTCACATAATTGAAACGATTCGACCCGTTTTTTTAATAATAATAATAATATAATACAATATATAATTAAGCATTTCATACTACTTAATTAACCAACCCAAACCACAACTCAACATTTGACCAGCAAAAACATTAAGCACAGCGGAAACATACCAATAATACAAAACCAGCAAAATCATCAATACATTAACTTCCTAACCATTCTATCCAACAACCTAGCATATCTCTATCCAAGGTTCAAATGAAAACAATATAACCAACTACACACAAACGAGACCTTAGATCATCCTCCTCCTCATCGCCATGATTCCGCGTCACAAACCTGCACACCACAAACAACAATTGAGATGCGTAAGTATTATCACAAATACTTAGTGAGACAATCCTCCCATCTACTGGGCTATACACAAAAGCAACTGAGAAACCAATGCCTAACAAATAACAACCAAACACAAACAAACTAGGAAATCACGAAAACAAGCAACTTGGTGTCGACCGACACCAGGGAGGTGTCAATCGACACTGGCCAAACATGGTGTTGACCGACACCAACTTGGTGTTGATCGACACCGACTCCGCAGACACGTTCTGCTCGAAGCCAATCGTCGAAAATCTGCTTCCAATCATCTCCAATCCGTTTCAAACTCACCCAAAAGCTTCAGTAACCTCTAATAACCATAACACAACCACCACAAGCAAGAACAACACCACAAAACACAACAAATCAAGTAAACAAAGGATTCTCAGGCTTAGATAAGCCATGGTCATGCACTCACCTTATCAAGCTGATTCTAACAACAAATACAACCAGAAGAAATTCTCCTTGCGTCTGAAACAGTCCAGAAACGTCCTACAACAAGTAACACAACCAAAACCAACCTTGAAGCAAACTGGACAGAAACATCAGAAAAAAACAATCTTAAAGAGGAAACCCTAAAAAAAAACCAACCGTTAACTATCAAATCCCTCCGGTAAAAAGCTATTCCCAGACGTCAAAATGCGTTCCACAAAATCTCGTGCCGATCAGAAATCAGACGAGACCACGATCTAAGTTAAAATCACCGATGGTCTCAATTCGCGTCTGAGAAAACGTGTCTCACGAAACTGCCAATAAATCATCGAATTTAAATCCCAATCCACTTCTGTAAAAAGGAGAATGACGATGAAAGACTTGAGAATAAATCTACTCCCACCGTTTCACAAAGAGTGTCATTTTGGAGAAAATTTTTTGTTTCACAAAGAATGTCATTTTACATTTCCAATGAGTGTTTTAATGCGAAATTCTCTTTTTTACCCCTAAACCCAAAGCTATTTTCATTGAGTTTAGATCATTAATCACTTATTAAATAGGGGCAAATATGTATAATTCAAACTTTTCTTAATTTGTGTGAAATATGTCAGAATGACACTCTTTGTGAAACAGAGGGAGTACAAAATTTCGTTACCTTTGACAACGATTTGATATATCGAAACTGTTTCTTCCCAAACCCTAACGATTCTGCTCATTCTCCTTTAATCTCCTTCACACCACAATATGCTCTCTCCTCTCTTTCTATCTCTTTCTTCCTCTCAACACAAGTATTGAATAACAGCCACGACCAAATAGAGAGAAGAGGCGTCCATATAATTATAAATACATCACTTAAGGATTTCCAAAAACTGGCTCTAAACCGGGTGAACTTAAACCAAACCGTGCAATTTTATGATTTCACATAAATTGATTGGTTCTTCTACTTTTCTTTGGGACACGGGTGTTACAAATTTTAAAATTTATTAGCTAATAAAAGGTTTCTAAAAAATATAATTTATAAATTTTAAAATTTTAAAATATTATAAATATTGAAACTTTTAAAAGGTTCAAATATTAAAAATATTTAAACTTCATTAAATGTTTGAAAATATTACAATTACTTCACCTCCATAGAAATTTTAAAATATTATATCTATACTAATAAAAATTTGAGGCTAAAAACTCCTAAAGGTGTTCATATAGGATTTAAAACAACCAATAAGAATTAGATATTTCACTAATTAACATTTTTGGAAATATAGTAGCAATCTATATTATTAAGAATTTTTAGAAGAAAAAAAATAAAATTTATAGAAATAAAAGATATATGATTTGATATTCTTGCAGTAAAATTTTTATTTTTAAGTCTAAGAAAGAAGGATTGACGTCGCAAAACCTTGAGTTGATGTTATTGAGTTTAAAGAAGAAAGATCGACGAAAAGCACAGATATTATTTTGACGAGGAAGAAGAAGAAAAAGAAGAAGAGTATAACGAAGAACAAGATAAAAGTAACGATGACAATTACCATAAAAATTTGACAATGAAAATAACAAGAAAGAATATGAAAAATAAGAAAAAATTGAATAAAAAATACAAAAACATAGGTGGTAGCGATCAATTAAATATGAAAAACGAGATAAATTCAAGATTACAAAATTATTTCATTTTTTTGGTGGTTAAAGAAATGGTTTAGAATATGCTCAAAGGGTTGAAGGGAAATAGTGCATCAAGCTTTTTTTATATTTTAAAAAATTGTGAGGTCACCAGTTTGATTTGCCTTGCTTGGACGTCGAGTTAAATTCATGATTTTTTTATCTGATTTGAATGTATAACACAACTTATTTTTATATTTTAAAAAATTGTGTATCTCTGAAATTTAAATTTTTATTTAATACTAATATAATTTATTTTTATAAGATAATATTTCATTAGTGTCATCAATCACATACTCCTGTATTTCATAATATAAGATGTTTTAGAGAAATTTTTTTTGTTTCATAATATAAGATGTTTTCAAGTTATGCTACTTTTAGATTTGTTTAATATATTTTATTATGCAGTTTTATTTATGATTGGTTGAACTTTTTTTTAAGTGGTCATTTCTTATATTTTGAAACGGGGTGAGTATATATAATTTTTATAAAAATATATCAAATAAACCCACGCGTAATGTGGGTTCAAAACCTAGTCAATCTATATTAAATAAAAGTAGAAGCTATAAGCTTCTAAAACCGTCCACATAGGATTTTAAACAACCAATAGTGATTAGACATGCCACCAATTAACATTTTTTAAAATTTCCAGAATTTTGTATATTCTGATTTTTTTAAATAACCAATCGGGATCAAACAACTCAATACTTAACATTTTTGAAATTATGTTAAATTTCTATATTAAAATACTTATAAATAAGTGTATTTACAACGTCCCACATCGGCTATAATTATTTTAGACAATGGCTGAGAACCACTATAAATAAGACTAATATGCTTCCAACTACGAATGACCAGGAAGCTTGATTTATCAGGCGTCCAAATTAAAAAAAATTTAAATATTATAATTATTGAAACTTTTAAAAAGTTCAAATATTATGAATATTTAAACTTTGTAATTTGCAATTTTGTAGTATTAAGGATTTTGGTTTGAAAAGTTTCAATACGTGTGGATCTAAAACCGAGTAAATATAAAGGTGAAAGTATCAATAACTGGGTGCATGTAGTGACTAAGTTGGTTCGTAAAATTGCACAAATTTTACGAGATAAGAGGCAATGATTTTGGTATTAGAGTTTGATTAATCAACAAGTTGTCTGGTAGTCTAAAAAAATGTTTTAAATGATTATTCAGTGGAAGAATGTGAGGAAGGTGATGAGGAAGAGAAAGAAGAAGGAGTATAATGAAGAACCGGACGGTAAAAGTAACGATGACATTTAATATGAAAATTTAACAACGAAAATGATGAGAAAGAATATGAGAGTAAGAAAACAGTAAAAAATAAATCATAAAAAACATAGGGAAAAATAAATCACGAAGACATAGATGCTGGTAGTCAATTAAATGTGAGAAAACAAGATTAATTCATGATTATAAAAATGGCTTCTTTGTCTGATGATCAAAGAAACGGTTTAGAATATGCTAGGTCACCAGTTCGATCCGCCTCGCCTGAACATCCAATTAATTTCATTATTCTTTTGATCAGATTTAAATTTTGAACACAAGTGACTTTTATATTTTTTAAAAATAAATATTTCACCAATCAATTGTAATTTAAAATCTTATATAAGCTAATATTTCATAATTGTGATCAAGCATATATAACTTTTACCAAAATATATCAAATAACCCACGCGTAGCGTGGCTTCAAAATCTAGTATAATAAAAGAAGAAGGTGTTTCTCTCCAGAGCATGACACATCAGCTTTTGTATTGAAACGGAGACTGACACATAAGAAGGTGTTTCTCTCCAGAGTATGACACATCCTCCCCATCTTGACCATCACTGTCCCCAGTGAGGTTGTCCTCATAATCATCATCTAGGAAAATAGCTTGAGTAGTCGCATAATCCTTGGGGTTTTGAACAGCTTTATCCGGTAGTTGATTGATCTTTGGTGCGGGTTGGTTGTTGTGGTGGCCTTCCAGGTATCGAACCTTTGTGTTGAGTGATTCGTACTTGGCATTGAGGTCATTGTATCCTGAGTCGATCTTGTTGCTCATTTCGGCGAATTGTTTCGCGATGTCCATAGAACATGTAGCCTGTTGCTGAATCATTTGCTGAATAAGACCACGCAACTCGGCTTCTTGTGACTGGTTCGGTGGACCTTGGTGTTGTTGGAACCCTGGTGGTTGGTTGTAGGTCCCTTGGTATTGTTGTTTAGGCGCATAGCCTTGGTTGTACTGGACAAAAGGCTTCTGTTGGGTCTGGTTCCCTTGAACTGCAGATGGGTAGGTTTGATCTTGAGGATTCGCAACATTCGGGTTCCGATAAGACAGATTCGGATTCGGCTTGAAGTTGTTGTACCCTCTATTGTAACCTCCTTGGTTGTTGATGTAGTTAACATCCTCTAGCTGCATAGTCTCCCCATCTTGTTGTTGAAACTGCTCTTC
>NC_025686.1:13646223-13650920 GCF_000633955.1 Camelina sativa
GGGTTGGTTGTTGTGGTGGCCTTCCAGGTATCGAACCTTTGTGTTGAGTGATTCGTACTTGGCATTGAGGTCATTGTATCCTGAGTCGATCTTGTTGCTCATTTCGGCGAATTGTTTCGCGATGTCCATAGAACATGTAGCCTGTTGCTGAATCATTTGCTGAATAAGACCACGCAACTCGGCTTCTTGTGACTGGTTCGGTGGACCTTGGTGTTGTTGGAACCCTGGTGGTTGGTTGTAGGTCCCTTGGTATTGTTGTTTAGGCGCATAGCCTTGGTTGTACTGGACAAAAGGCTTCTGTTGGGTCTGGTTCCCTTGAACTGCAGATGGGTATAAATTGTTTGGAGTCAAGTTTCATAATTTTTTTGATAATTCCAATGCTAATTTTGTGTTGATTTTGTTATTATTATTTACATTATCATATGATACTTGAGTTTTTGAATGTTTGTCTTTTTGTTTGGGGTTATTTGGTTTATGTAGTTGATGGATTGATCTTATTCCATGGGTGAAGTGAAGGACAAGAAAACACAAATAATATTTTTAGTTTATGATTTTATAAGAAAAATATGCAGCAAAAAAAATTTTTAAAATGAAAAACTAAAAACCAAAATAATATCAACAAACACAATAAAATCTATATTAAAGATGCAATTTAAATTTCATTTGAATATACCTATATTTTTCAAATATACATTTAATTTTATTGTTTTATGAAAACTGAACATTTTGGATTCACTGTATTTACATCCAAAATCTTCAGTATTGTTTTAGACTTTTAGTAACTGAAGAATATTATTTTGAAGTAAAAAAAACAAGATTTATTTTTTAAGGTAGTAAAATGAAAATATATTCAGAAACAAAATATATTAAATCAAAAACTCAAGCTAATAACAAAAAGAAAAACAAAATTAACATTGAAATTATCAAAAACTTATGAAACTTAATTCCAAACAACATATATTAAATTATGAAAAACACAAAACAATAAAATAAAATAAAAAAACCAACATGCGGTATAGCTCGGGTTCCAACCTAGTTAGCCCTGGACAAAATACCCGAACCCGAAACCCGAACCTCGAACCCGATCCGAAATACCCGACCCGAACCCGTATCCAAAGTTCTAAAATACCCGAATTGGTATAGAATTTATTATGATCGGATTCCCGAACCCGATCGGGTACCCGAACTAATCCGCACATATATAAATAACACTGCAAAATAGTAAGTAGAGGGATTCGAACCCAACACCTACAACATTTAAAGGGTGTATTGTAACCATTTTGCCACTTTAATACATTTGGTTAATATTAAAACCTCAAGTATTTATACATTACTAGGTGCAACATTTTTTTTCTTTTAAGGATTTTAGTTATGAGATATTTTACTTATTGTATAGAGACTTAATTGTATATTTTTTTATCACACTCATAAACTCTAGATACCAAAATATTATTTTTAGATATTAAAAAATATAGAAAAGGAAAAATGCAAAACAAATAGAATCAAGACATTGCAATTGAATCAAGAGTTCTTACCAATGCTCAAATTATGGCAGAAGTAGAATATGAAGATCAACTTGAAAAAGGTTAATATATCACTTGATATTGTTATTTTTTGTTATTGCCTCTCTTATAGTTTATGTTAGCTCATCCAATTCTTTTGTTTTCAGAGTTCTGCATTGAAGAGTAAGGTCTCGACTACTTGAAGCTACAAGGTGTTTTATTTGTTTTGATTTTACAATTGGTGACAGTTCTACAAGGTGTTTTGTTGTTTTAATTTTGGTTTACTTTGTTGTCTCTCTCGTTTAGTACTTGGTTTATTAAGACATGGATTTGTTTGTTTAACATTCTTGTTATGTGGTTGTTTGAACAAGATTATGGTTTGAATTTTGAACATTGGTCTCTTTATGTTTATGGTTATTGATCAGTTTATTGAATTTAATTGAGTTTGGTTTAATTAATTTCGGATTGAGTTTGGATACCCGATCCGATCCGAACCCGATGGGTGTTTATCCGAAATCCGATCCGAATATTAGAAATACCCGAATGGGTCTAGGACCCCTTAATCCGAAATACCCGAAAATCCGAAATACCCGACCCGAACCCGATCGGGTCACCCAAATGCCCAGGGCTAAACCTAGTGTTAATCTTCCTAGTTAATCTTACGCCAACATCATCATCATCCTCCTCCTCCTCGACATTTTGTCCTTCCGTGTTTTTAATCTCTTCCTTTTTTTCTTCGTTCTTTTTCTTTCTTCATTTTCTTCATTCTTTGTGCCAGGGATCATTCCTTTAAAAAAAAAATTTAACAAAGGCAAAACGGTAATTCAAACCCTAAATCTATGGCCGCCAACTTTTTTTTAGTTCAGTTTCTACCCAATTTTTTCTTCTTTTCAATTGAATATATGACATAAAAATAGTAGATCTCTACTCTTAACATTATATTTAATCAAATCAAAATCAAAAATTGTTTTCTTTTCGATTTTTTGAATCAGGGTTTCAAGTAAAATAAAATGAAGTCAAAAACTACAAAGGATTAGACGATTCACCCGCAACCATTGCTCCTATCACTACAGAAATAACCACGCTCTTTCCCACATCTTTTGTGAACCTTAGCACTTCGTCTTTGTGAGGCACACGACGCATGTTTGTTTGTTTTTTTTTATTTTTTTTATTTTTTATTTTTATTGTATACACTACAAAAATTATATACATTGATAGCACCTCGTAATAGCACGAATTTCAAAACTGCTATCGAAGTGTAGTTTATAATTTTGTTACCATATGATAGCATTGTATAAACGCTATAATAGTGTTTTTAAGAAGAGGGAACTAAAATCACTTATTCCGCCAAACACTTAGCAAATTTTACCAAAAAAATAAAAATATTAAACACTTAGCTTCACTTATCGCACTCTCTCTCCTTCACTTCACCCCTTTTCTCTCGAAACCCTAAAATCTCGAGAGGCAATTCCTCGCCGTTGCCGCTTCTGAAGCACCGCAGGACTCAATTAAGCACCGCCGTTGCCGTTCTTTTGGTTTGTTTGAGTCTCTCTCCCAGTTACCCGTAAATCTCTTACACATACCAATTGGTTCGCCAATCGCCGTCGCCGTCACCACCCTCTGAAGAACCGCCGGAGTTAACTTCTGGATTTGAGCTCCACTCGAAGGTTGTTTTCTTCCTCATTTTATTGTTTTATATAAGTTTTGATTTTTGGACATGCAATAGATTTTTTCAATTGATTTCTTCTAGATTTTTTCAATTACTATCCGATTAGTTATGAAATTGATTCACAGTTATGAAATTGGAACAATACACAGTTATTCTTCGACATGCAATAGATTAGTCTCTTCCATTCTCCGACATACACAGTTATGTATCCGATTTGAAACTTATACTCTTTCTCTAATTATGTTTTGCAAGTGTTGCTAAGTGTATATCTTGGAACTGAACAAGAGTTTATTTATCTCCATTTACAGGACAGGTTAGTTGCTTCTTTCTTTCTGTCTCTTATGTGTATTGAACAATCTTGCTAAGTATATTGTTTTTTTTTCTTTTCTTTCTGTTTGGTTGTTTCTAAATACTGTTTGTGATTGCTATTGATTTAATATATGCGATATAGTTGTCTAAATACTATTTTGTGTTTGTGATTGCTATTGATTTAATATATGCGATATATGTGTGTGTCATTGTGATTCATGTCTAAGATTCTGTCAATAAATCGTATATGTTGTTTATGTAGTAAGGTTAGATCATATAATGGTGGACAAGGATTGGGTGCATCTTTGCAGGTATATCATTGCATAAATTATTCAGGTTAGGCTAGCTTAAGTAGGGGTTTAGAGAGTTTACCTTTTTTTTTTCTCTTCAATTATGCAATGAAGAGCTGATCCAGCTTACGAGAGAGGGGCTTCAAATTTTGTACGAGTTGTGGCTGCTGCTTTGGGAGATGGTGATATGATTATATGTCCTTGCATTGACTGTCGTAACATTGATCGTCACTCAGCCAGTGTTGTAGTTGACCATCTTGTTACAAGGGGTATGGATGAGGCTTATAAGTGGCGGTCAGATTGGTATCATCATGGAGAGTTAAAGTCTGGGGTTGAAGGTGACAATAATGCCAGTCAGTTTAATGATGAGATATATGGGTTATATCAAGCTGCTGAGTTCATGGATGATGACTTTGTTAGAAATGCTGAACTCGGTGAGATTGCAGACTGTGAGGACAAGAAAGAAGATGAGTTTTTTGCAAAGCTTGCAGATTCTGTAACAACCTTATATCCAAGTTGTGTTAATCACAGTAAACTCTCGGCAATAGTGTCCCTATTCAGACTTAAGACACAGAATGGTTGGTCTGACAAGAGTTTCAATGATCTTCTGGAGACATTGCCGGAAATGTTACCAGAGGACAATGTGCTACACACATCACTATATGAGGTGAAGAAATTTCTTAAGTCATTTGATATGGGCTACCAGAAGATTCATGCATGTGTTAATGATTGCTGCTTATTTAGAAAGAAGTACAAGAAGCTCGATAATTGTCCTAAATGCAAGGCTTCTAGATGGAAGACGAACATGGTTACTGGTGAAGTAAAGAAAGGTGTTCCACAGAAAGTGTTACGCTACTTTCCCATAATCCCACGGCTGAAGAGAATGTTTAGGTCCGAAGAGATGGCTAAGGACTTAAGGTGGCATCA
>NC_025686.1:13652207-13677388 GCF_000633955.1 Camelina sativa
CAATATGAAGAACAACAACTACAGTTGCTGGCCTGTTTTGCTAGTAAACTACAATTTGCCACCTAACCTATGCATGAAGAAGGAGAATATCATGCTTACATTGTTGATACCTGGACCACAACAGCCTGGTAATAGCATTGATGTATACTTAGAGCCGCTCATAGAGGATCTTAACCATCTCTGGAACAATGGAGAGACAACATATGATGCATTCAGTAAATCAACTTTTAATCTGAAGGCAATGCTGCTTTGGACGATTAGTGACTTTCCGGCTTATGGGAATCTTGCAGGCTGCAAAGTAAAGGGTCAGATGGCCTATCCATTATGTGGAAAAAATACAGACAGTTTGTGGTTGAAGTTCAGCCGAAAACATGTCTATATGTGCCATCGAAAGAGACTGCCACCAAAGCATAGTTTCAGATTAAAGAAGTCGTGGTTTGATGGAAAAACTGAACAGGGGAGAAAAGGAAGGATATTGTTTGGGCAAGAAATTTCTCAAAACCTGAAAAATTTCAAAAATGACTTTGGAAATTGGAAACGATCTGCGCGCAAGAGGAAAAAGACTGAGTGTACTAGTATGGAGTCTGATAAAGAGGAGTTATCTAGTGAGTCAGAAGAGGATAAAGAAAATGATGTAAATGTAGATGAGGGAGAGTTATCAAGATGGAAGAAAAGGTCTATATTTTTCAAGTTACCGTATTGGGAGGTATAATTTTATTTTCAGATTTTATAGTTATTTTCATTTACACTTTGTGTAAACTTATAGTTATTTATTGTATTTGTTCTGTTTATTTCTTAGGATCTTCCTGTGAGGCATAACTTAGATGTTATGCATGTAGAAAGGAATGTGGCTGCAAGTATTCTCTCTACTTTGTTACATTGTGGGAAATCAAAGGATGGTCTAAATGCCCNGTGAAGTAAAGAAAGGTGTTCCACAGAAAGTGTTACGCTACTTTCCCATAATCCCACGGCTGAAGAGAATGTTTAGGTCCGAAGAGATGGCTAAGGACTTAAGGTGGCATCAGACTAACAAGAGCAACGATAGTAAACTCCGCCACCCTGTGGATTCAGTTAAATGGGATCAGATGAATGCCAAATATCCTTCCTTTGCAGCTGAAGAAAGGAATGTGCGGCTTGGTCTTTCCATAGATGGATTTAATCCATTCAATATGAAGAACAACAACTACAGTTGCTGGCCTGTTTTGCTAGTAAACTACAATTTGCCACCTAACCTATGCATGAAGAAGGAGAATATCATGCTTACATTGTTGATACCTGGACCACAACAGCCTGGTAATAGCATTGATGTATACTTAGAGCCGCTCATAGAGGATCTTAACCATCTCTGGAACAATGGAGAGACAACATATGATGCATTCAGTAAATCAACTTTTAATCTGAAGGCAATGCTGCTTTGGACGATTAGTGACTTTCCGGCTTATGGGAATCTTGCAGGCTGCAAAGTAAAGGGTCAGATGGCCTGTCCATTATGTGGAAAAAATACAGACAGTTTGTGGTTGAAGTTCAGCCGAAAACATGTCTATATGTGCCATCGAAAGAGACTGCCACCAAAGCATAGTTTCAGATTAAAGAAGTCGTGGTTTGATGGAAAAACTGAACAGGGGAGAAAAGGAAGGATATTGTTTGGGCAAGAAATTTCTCAAAACCTGAAAAATTTCAAAAATGACTTTGGAAATTGGAAACGATCTGCGCGCAAGAGGAAAAAGACTGAGTGTACTAGTATGGAGTCTGATAAAGAGGAGTTATCTAGTGAGTCAGAAGAGGATAAAGAAAATGATGTAAATGTAGATGAGGGAGAGTTATCAAGATGGAAGAAAAGATCTATATTTTTCAAGTTACCGTATTGGGAGGTATAATTTTATTTTCAGATTTTATAGTTATTTTCATTTACACTTTGTGTAAACTTATAGTTATTTATTGTATTTGTTCTGTTTATTTCTTAGGATCTTCCTGTGAGGCATAACTTAGATGTTATGCATGTAGAAAGGAATGTGGCTGCAAGTATTCTCTCTACTTTGTTACATTGTGGGAAATCAAAGGATGGTCTAAATGCCCGTAAAGATTTGGAGAATCTTGGTATTAGGAAGGATTTGCACCCTAGGATTCAAGGGAAAAGAACATATCTACCTGCAGCTCCTTGGTCTTTATAAAAGAAAGAGAAAAAAATATTATGTAGTCGTCTTGTTGATTTCAAAGGACCAGATGGCTACTGTTCAAACATAGCGAGAGGCATATCTTTAGACGACTGCAAAGTAACAGGTCTGAAATCACACGACTATCACGTGTTAATGCAGCAACTCCTTCCGATTGCACTTAAAGGTTTGTTGCCAAAAGGTCCTAGGCTAGCGATTGTACGCTTATGTGCATTCTACAACCACTTGTGTCAGCGAGTAATTGATAGAGAGCAGATTTTGGTAATGGAAGCTGAGGTTGTTGAAACGATATGCATGTTTGAAAGATTTTTTCCGCCAAGTTTCTTCGATATCATGGTGCACTTGACGGTTCATCTAGGAAGGGAAGCTAGGCTAGGTGGACCAGTCCATTTTAGATGGATGTACCCTTTTGAGAGGTATAAATTGTCTCTTTTTGTTACTGTTAATATGTTCATTTTGTTCATTTCTAACCTATAAGTCTTCAACATTTCACAGGTACATGAAAGTTCTAAAAGACTTTGTGAGAAATACTGCGAGACCAGAGGGGTGTATTGCTGAGTGTTATCTAGCCAAAGAATGCATTCAGTTTTGTAGTGAATTCTTAAAGAAGTCTACAAACGTACAGGAAAAGTTAGATAGAAACACTGACTATGATAATAGTTCTATTCTAGAGGGTCGTCCTATATCCGCTGGAACTTCCATAACTCTTTCAGAAATGGATAACAAAATAGCTCATCTTGCTGTCATCCAAAATATGGCTGTGGTTGAACCTTATATCGAGTAAGCATATTTTTTTTTCGCTTATCATTTACAATTACATTTGCAGTCTCTCATGAAACTTATTATTATTAATTTTGTACAAGTGAGCATCTTCAGTATCTACAAGACACAAATGAAAGATGTCGATGTGATGCATCAGTTTTATGGGCTACGCACACTGAGAATTTTGCATCTTGGTTAAAACTACAGGCAAGTTTCATCAATTCTACTATTTTCGGTTATTATTTAATGTTTATGTTTGATACCACTTGATTAAGTTTCATCAAGTCTGACTTTTTATTTTGTTTTATTTGTTGTAGATACCACTTGATTCATACTGCCATGGAGAAGTTCTAAAATGGTTGGCTTATGGTCCATGTAGCACTACACGGTCATATACGGGTTACATAGTGAATGATCAACGGTTTCATACAAGATCAGTTGATAGGAAAAATCAGAATAGTGGGGTTTATTATGAGGCGACGTCAGTCTGTAGGGCTAGTGCGAAAGACACTTCACAAGTGGTTGATTTGGTATCCTACTACGGCAGAGTGATAGATATCATACTGTTAGATTATAATGTTTTTTATGTTCCTCTTTTCCGGTGTCAATGGGCAGTGTTGGGTAATGGAGTTAAGGTAGAAGATGGTTTCACATTAGTTAATTTGAATCNTAGGTAAGGTTTGAATTAGATGAAGATTACCAAAAGACTGCCGTCCTTAAACAGATGGGAGGTTTGTGGAGGTCATCAAAATCACGTCTGGTTAAGAAAATAAGGGAGGCTCACACTAACCAACAACGGATGAATATGCGACCCAAGAATGTTAATCCAACTTGTTGGCGTAAATTTGTGAAAAACAAAACTAGCAATGAGTTTAAGGTATTATTTTTTAATTAAGTTAGTTAATTTTATGTTTGTTTTGGATCTAATATGACATATCTACAATCATGTGTTAGGTCATAAGCGATAGCTATAAGGAAAGGAGACGCAAACAGATACCACACACTTGTAGTCGCAAAGGAATGGTTAGACTAGCTGAAGAATTGGTAAGGTTAATGCAATTACGTTGTTAATTCTCAGCACTTAAAAAATATTTTGAATGATATATTGTTTATTTGTTTAGAAACAAGAAAGTTCAGATCATTCTGAAGTGTCAAGACTAAAGGTGTGGGTGAAATCGCGTACTAGAAAGGATGGGACACCCGTGAATACAAATGCAGCTGAAAAAATTGTAAGTTATAATTTAGTATGCTCGTTAATTAGGTTTTTAGATTAACTCGTTAATTTATATTTAAATTATACTGTTTACACATGTAAATGACTACATTTGCAGGAAAAGGCAGCAGAACTTGTTAATGCTGATCATCCATCAGTTGCAACAAATGTAGGACAAGATACACTAACCCAACTGTTAGGACCAGATAATCCCGGTCGATTGAGGGCAATGGGCAGAAATATGAGTAAGACCAAATTAGCTTGTTTCCAAGTTAAGCACAAGTCTATCGTTGAAATGGAAGAGAATCAAATTAAGCTCAAGCACAAGGTTACTGAACTACAAAATGAAATTTTCAATCTGAAGAACCAGGTAATGCACTATTCTATTTGTACAATAAGCTGATTGATAATGATGTAAACTTTGTTTCATATTTTTCTTGCATTTTACAGAGACAAGAAGCTGAAGTTGGTGAAAACTCAGCTGCAAGGGTAAGTGATTAATAATCCACTATATTGATTTCTTTATAACTATACACTCTATTTTTGTTTTTAATAATCTAAATTTGCATAGAGTGTGAACAAGAAAACACAACCAAAGTGTATTTTGATTGACTGGGCTGGTGATGCTGCGAATGTTGCTGAGGGACGTATTATATCGACGGATCCAGATGATGTTGTGAATGGGATTCGTTTAGGTCCTTTAGATTATAAAGTATTGGTTGACACTGCCACTGTACCCGAAGCATTCCTTTGGAGACCTGCTACTGAAATGTTCACGATTGAAGAATCTGTTGGGCACATGATTGCATGGCCTGCCACGAAGTGTGTTAGTCTAGAACAGGGGGACCACGAAGAAGATATGACACCGCTTGTAATGTTTCTATCTTGTTTAAGTATTAAACAGTTCGTACATATTATAGATCATCTAGAATACTGAAGTGATTTATTGATGTTTTTTACAGGGCACAAGAACCAATTCTTCGAACAAATGCAAACTANATAGAGTGTGAACAAGAAAACACAACCAAAGTGTATTTTGATTGACTGGGCTGGTGATGCTGCGAATGTTGCTGAGGGACGTATTATATCGACGGATCCAGATGATGTTGTGAATGGGATTCGTTTAGGTCCTTTAGATTATAAAGTATTGGTTGACACTGCCACTGTACCCGAAGCATTCCTTTGGAGACCTGCTACTGAAATGTTCACGATTGAAGAATCTGTTGGGCACATGATTGCATGGCCTGCCACGAAGTGTGTTAGTCTAGAACAGGGGGACCACGAAGAAGATATGACACCACTTGTAAAGTTTCTATCTTGTTTAAGTATTAAACAGTTCGTACATATTATAGATCATCTAGAATACTGAAGTGATTTATTGATGTTTTTTACAGGGCACAAGAACCAATTCTTCGAACAAATGCAAACTACTTGATCTGTCTGACGATGATGTAGTTGTTGCTGAAGGCCGTTGGAACACACAAGATCAGAAAGCTTTAGTGAATGGACTTCGACTCGGACCAAAGGGTGTCAAAGTTTTTGTTGATGTGGTACACGAACCCAACACATTTATTTGGAGGCCTACTGTAGATGTGACATACATAGAGGACTGTTTACTGTCTTTTGTAGCATGGCCTGTCACCAAAGTTGTCTTTGAAAACAACCTAGATGAAACAGGTCAGTTATCTCCTACTCAAAAGTCTGCATCTAAATCGCATAAGACACAAACCTCAGCATCATGCGAGAAGTCTCCAAGAACAGTTCAAAAATCTAATGCAATGGAAACTCAAGTAGCTGCACAGTCACCTCTTCGAAGATCTCCGGTAACTTATATTTATATGTTCTGAGAAGTTGATTATGGTTATGTCTCCTTCCTGTAGTAATTGGTTGATATTGTCAAATTGTCAGCGAAAAAATGGAGCTATCAAGGAAAATCAGAAGTGTAAGTTAATGGATATTAGCGGAAGGAAGCGGGTTGTTGCTGAAGGTCGGGTGCATTCAACTGATCCAGAGCAAAAGGTACACTGTGTTCGGTTGGGTCCTAACGCTGTGCGAGTTTGGATAGATATAGTCAAGGTAGATGACGCAGCGGTTTGGAGGCCATCAGATGAGATTGAGTATATGAGAGATGCACTTGGTTCATCTATCGCATGGCCAATTGATCAGTTGGTCATCTATTGACTGTTGTAAACTGATGCTTGTGCTTTTGGTAAGTATTATTTACTGTGATCCTTGTGCTTTTAGTATTTCATGTGCAACACTGATATAAGACAATGTCCATTATTGCAGGGATGAAGCAACTTTGGTCCAGCTAGTTTAAGACTAGTCTTATGTATTTCGAATTTGGAATGTTTTATGTTGTGCATTTTGGATTTGGAATTGTGTTTGGTATTGTGATTTAGAATGTTTTGGAATTGTGTTTGGGATGTTATTCACAATGCTTTTGAGATGTTATATAAATGGTATCATTTTCGGGAAATTTCAGATTATATATATTACATATGATAGCATGTTCTGTTTTAAATGATAGCACTAAGTCATCTATATAATAGCAGGAGAAAAATGTTATATGCAACTATAATAGCAAAAAAAAAAGACGTTATAATATACATCATAGCGAATAAACTTAGTTATGTAATAAGGTAATATAACACGAAAAAGAGTTATGAAAACATAAATTACGGCAAAAAGTATTTGCTATTGTACAATGATATATCATAGCACCCAATTTGAGTTGTTAGAAAAAATTGAAATTTTTTATAAATTGTTATGAAAAAATAAATTACGGCATCCAGATATTGCTACGAAAACACTAAATTAAAACATTTAACTAACGCTATTGTATAGGAACTTATTATAGCTCAGAAAAATAACGCTATCGTAGATTGGGTATCTATCATAGCTGCCGATATCATAGCATTTATGAAATCGCTATGTATTATATATGATAGCATATTTTCCGAGCTAACAATGTACGTTTTTCTTGTAGTGATATTGAATTGTGGCTCCCATTATATTTTTTATATAGGCAAAGTTTTTTGGATTTGATTCTCTTTTTGGACAAAAAAAAAAATTTCTCAAATCACCTCCTAATAATATTTATTTTATACTTTTAACAAAAAATAATAATATTTTTTTTATTTTTTGTTTTCTTTTAATCAGAAAATTAAAAAACTACTCTGTCCCAAAAAAACATTTCTCAAACCTACTTTAATCTAATTTTCTTTTACAAGACAAATTCACTTACTGCAACTACTAATCAGCCATTCAACCATCACCGACTCTTCTCTCAAACCTTCAAATCTTGATTTCAATATTACTAATCAAAAAAATGTTTATACCAAAAAAATGATTAGTCGATAAAATTTTGGGGTTTGATTAATATGATATGGAACAGGCTTTGTTCATTCGCATGTACCGTGTACGTGTGTACAAAATATTAATTTTATTTTAAGTTGTATTCAAAATATTAATTAAGTTATATTCAAAATATTAATTTTATTTTATTTGATTTTTTAAAATCGGATTTAGAGTTCGCACACTCCATCTTGCAATACAATTTTTTTTGTATATTTACATGATAATACAGTTAGATTTTAGTTCTATGCACTCAATCCTAATGAATTACATTTATAATTTTCATATAAAAAATGTGCATTATATCAAATTTATATCTTACTCAATATTTTTAAAAAAAATTAAAGTTAATAAAACATAATTCCAAAGCAAAACTGAAAAATAATTTTATCGCATATTTGAAAAAGTAACAATATCTTAAATATATTTGTTTCATACTTTGTAATCTCATACGTAATAGTTTTATTACTAATCCAACTAATTTTTTTTTTTGTTCAACCAAACATTAATAAATTAAAATAGAACTCCAAGATTGGTTGCCCAAACAGGAGGATAAGAGTTTACAAAGGATAATTCGGAAAAAAGAGATCTTGAAGACCGAGCAAGACAATCCGCCCTTACGTTGACATCTCGTGGTATCCTGACTAGAGTGAAGGAAGGGTAAGAAGTTCGGAGCAAAGCAAAGTCCTCCAGCATATTCGAGAAAGCGGACCAATCGTCCGGCGTCTACACCATCGCAACTAACTCTGCATAGTCCGTCTCGAAAGTCTGGCAATCAGCTCCCGCCTCCAGCAAGGAAGCCATAGCCCAGATCAGAGCTTGTAATTCTGCATGTAAGGGAGAAAGGCTTCGTCGTTGACTCCGTGCTCCCAATAGTAGTGTTGTATCTTCTCCACTGTAGCACCACCAGCCTAGACCCTGTAAAGGATTTGTACATTTCCAAGAGCCATCAACCTGACAACGGGGAAAGGGACCCCTCTCCTCCAATAAAGGCGGAGACTCCAGATAACATGCCGAGAAAGATTTGGCCTCCTCCCACAATAATTTATCATTAGCCGCCTGAGTCAAAATTTCCGTTGGCTCTAACTCAATACCTTGGAAGACTTTTTTGTTCCTATCTTTCCAAATTGACCATACAATCCAGGGAAGACGAAGGGCTATATCTGAAACCCCGGATTGTGAAGATTCCCGCCAGAATATGAAATCTAAATTCGCATAGATCGAGTCATATGGAAATCTCCCTGATCAAGCACCACTGAAGACATCTCCCAAATACATCGCGACCGAGGACATCCAAAAAGCGCATGATTTATAGTCTCTACTGCAGAATCACACTTCTTATACAAAGTATCACACCGGACACCCCTATACGCAAGCCGTTCTACCACCGGAAGAGTACCCGATCCAATTTGCCAGAAGAAATGTTGAATCCTCGAGGGTACATCCAACTCCCAAGACTGTGCCCGCAAGGCCACACAAGTCAGCCCATACTCAACATCCGATAATAATTATCGGGCCAAACGATAACCTGATTTGACTGAATACTTCCCTGATTTAGTAAAATGCCATAATAGTCTATCCAGCTGAGAGGTTTGACTGACCGGCATACTCCGAATAAGAGAAACATCCACTGGATCAAAGAACTCCTCCAGAGTAGGCAAATGCCAGTCCTTTGTAACTGTATTAATTAAATGATTAACCATCAAACTCGGCAGCCACAACCTCCCTCGACCATTCGCTGGGAGGTTATCATGAAAAAATTATATATACTAACATTATCATAAATTGATAAAAAATTCAAAGATATTATCATAAAAAAATTATTTGTTTATGTAAAGGTGATTATCTACAATCATGTTTCTTTTAGGATTAATAATTTAAAGTATATATTAAATTATGGTATTATAGTAATTAATTGTATAATTTTCTTAATTCTTTTTCTTATAGAATTAGTAATTTAAAATTAGAATTATTGTTATTTTTATATAAATATATGAATTATCTTTTTATATTTATTAAATTGTTTAAATTTTTAGTTTCTTATAATTTACAATATGTAAAACAAAAATTTTGTATAACACATGACAAATCATTAATTTTAAAATTGACACATGTCGCGAAGTTACTAACTTTGAAAACCAAAGTTTATATAATAACATAATAATATATAAGTTATCAAATCATTCACATATTAAAAAACTTAAGAAAATTACATTAATTTCTTCCTTTCTTATATTATGTTAATCACTAATTTTAATACATTAACTTTTTTTATATACTTTAATCCTTTTTTTATAATTTGTTTTTACTATATGATTATAATAAATAATAATTGCAATTTAATTGCAAATATTTTTCTTACTAATTGCAATTAAATTGCAAATATTTTCCTTATTAATTGGACATATTTTTCTATTTAATTTAATAATTTAATAGATAACTTTCCTATTAGAATTAGTGATGTAATAGATCACTTTTGATTTTATATAATTTTCAAAAATATTAATTGTAATTCTTTTAATTTTAGGATTTTATTTTTATTTTTATTATAATTATTAAAGAATTATTTTTTCACACATATCAAAATATTATCGATAAACTTGATAACTAAGTTTGAATTACTAAGCTTGAAAACTAAATTTTATATAATAAGATATGAGGTTTAAACCTTAATTTGTCTTTCTTTATATTTTCGTTAAAAAAAAATTGGGGACTGTAATAATTAATGACACGGCATAAATATTTAATGAATCCCAAATGACAAGTCAATAAATATATATATACAAATCAACCTCTTTTTCCTCTTTTTCCTATTTTTCCATTTCTTAAATTTCTTCATTACTTGTGCCGCCGGGGATCATTCCTTCAAAAACATTCAAAAAAAAGAGGAAAAACTATGTCAGCCGCATTGGTAGGAGCAGGAGCCAAGGCTGCAGGTAACTTTGTTTTACTTTACCTACTCCAATACCGCAGACACGACGTTAACACCCACATCTCTATATATTAATGAGTTGTGATTAAACTATGGATTCCCCGTGGTTTTATTTTTTATAGTCAAATTTTTTTTCTATTTGTGTATAGCATTTTCTTTTCCAAAGTCTTAGTTATGAAGATTTACCCTATATTGACAAATTCACTAACTACCGTTTGTGAATCACTAATCTTGATTCTTCTCTTAAACCGTTGGGCTAAGTTTTCCTCAACATTAACAGTTTGGTTTAGCTTGGTTTCAAACCAAAACACAATTTTCTTAGGATGTTCACTAAACAACCTTAAACATAGTACACTAGTTGTTTTGTCTAAATATTTGAGCTGATATTTCAAATTTTCTTCATTTTAGTTTATGAGTGTGATTGATGACCGTAAAAGCGATATTTAAAGCAGTATACTATATATTTTGCATCGATTTCTTTTGTTATTCCTAATTTTCTAACTAGTATCTTTGAAAGAACTATCTAACGAAGATGAGTTGTGTTTGTTATCCCTGATAAGTATACTAAAACCAAACAAACTATATCAAACCTAAGTACCAATTTATTTATTTTGGTCAACCAAAGTACATCAATTATTTAGAGTATAATAATACATCGGTGAAATACATAAACCTTTAAAAATATATATATATTAATGAATCCCAAATGACAAGTCAATAAATATGCACATAGATTGGGTGTATTCAACTTGACATTTTAAGTGATTTGTGTAAAATTTACAAATCCTATGTTATTCAATCATGTATTTTAAAAAGTCTTCTGAAATCCACTGTTATTGAATTGATGATTTAAAAATCTATTTTAAATTCCACTGTTATTCAAAACAGTTTATGGATTTGGATTTTACTAAATTTTAGGGATTCTAGAGGATTTGAGAGAATTTGTTTAGTTAAAAATACAGAAATCTAAATCTCATAGTTTTAGGTGGGATTTGAAAGAATTTCACCATAAATCATATTCAACTTCCCTAAAATCTATCAAAATTCCAAATTTTATAAATCCCATAAAATTTTCCAAAATCATAGTTTCAATACACCCCTCTAAAACTAGGAAAATTCCACAGGTCAATATTTTGTATAGCAAAAGGAAAAGCAAAATGCATTTTAATTAGAATTCTCGATTTCGTCTCATCTACGAAACAATCTGGAAAACTAAGTAAAAGAGAGATGATTCGTATAAAGTAACGGATCTTAGCATGCATCTTGGAGGATCCATACTCAATGATTTTAAGATTTCCCCTTGTAAAATACCCCTTAGAAGTTTGATGAAAATAAAATCTTTATAAATATAGTTCTACAAATCATTTTACATTTTAGCCTCTTATGCTATATTTTTTTAAATTCTCAAGAGCGTAGGGACTTCTAGCTAGCTCTCAGAAGTTGGATAAAATGAGAAATGGAAACAATGCGGCATACTTATTTATTAATTTATAATCAATCACTATAAGAAAATAAGTTTATTGAGACGTATTTTTGAGACAAAAAATTTCTGTCACAAATTTGTGACACTTTAAATACGATATTATGACTAAGTTTATTTGTAACAAATTCATAGTATTTTCGTCACTATATTATGACGAAAAAACTCAGTAACAAAAGTTTGTCACAATTAGTGACGAATATGCTACGATAATATTAATCGTCACTTTTATGACTACATTGTGACCAATATGTTGTTGCAAATTAGTTATGAACTTATAAAAGATATGCAAGTCACAGTTTGTGACAAAAAATGAGTAAACATTAGTCATAAAATAGTATAAATTGTTATGTCATTTATACAAAGCCCATTAAGCCAAGTCTCTAACCCTAATTTAACCAGACTTATTTAAGAGATGATTAGGGTTTTATTCTTTATAATTTCGTGCCTCCATAACCTAGAGAGAGAGAGAGTGAACCATTTGAGAGAAATAGAACAAGGAGCCACAATTGAGATTAAGGACAGATATTACATGTTCTAGGAGATGGTGGAAAATAAGGGGTAAACAGACTCTTTTATGGACGAATTTTGGTGATCAATTTCCCAACCCAAAGATGTAAGTTTTCCCCAAAATATTTTGTAACCCCTTTTGTAGATTAAAAGTTATACATGTTTTCTCAAACCTATTCTGCGCAGATCCGCGAATTAACATCAGTCATCTTGTGAAATCGTTTCCCACTGCTACAAATTGAACCAGAAGCTGATCTACCAACTGTTGGAAAGATCTGAGTCTTAACTTTCCAGAATGCCTGAAATCGTTTCCATAGGAGTTATAACATGGAAGTTATCATCGAATATGTTCATCTGGACGAATTTGTGATTTTTTTTTTTGTAAGAATAAAGATAGCTTATAATGTATATTTAATGTTTATGATTATAAAAAATTTGTATGATAATAAATTTAAAAAATAATATTGTTTTGAGATTGATTTTTTAGTTATAATTTTTATCATATGCAATGAATTTTTATTAATAACACCATTTGAAAATAACTTCTAATGATAAAATTGGACATTACGATAGTCACAAAATATCATGATTTTTGAGTATTTGTTAAAATTTTGCGAAAAATTTCTAATTATCATTTGTGACCATTTGAGACTATAGTTTCGTAACAATAAGATACATAATTAAAACGTTATTTTAAACACGAATTGTGACGATTTAAAGACGTTTTGTTAGTCTGTAATTAAGACAGTTTTGTTACTTTTGGTGTCGTAGTTATTGATCACAAAATGGTTACTAATATATTCATTGCAACTCTTGTGACGTTTTTGTTAGAAATAAAAATTTGTGACCATTGTATTGCAACCATTCAAAAATCGTCACAAATTCGTAACAATGTTTATATTGTGACTAAATACTTTGTATTGTGACTAAATATTTCGTCTTAATAAAATTATTTTCTTGTAGTGAATAGTTTTCAGTTTATCATTGATGTGCTTTTAGATTGAAAACCTAAAAAAATTGAAACAATCGTTATATGTAGAAATTGAAACAATCGGTTATAAACAATCGTTAAATTAATACCTCACCAGTATTACGAATTTCAACTAGAATAGGAAGTTTCTGAGACATCAACGGCGAGTGGAGATTCCAATTGAAGGTAAATAAGCCAATTTTGTGCTCTGTTTTTGGTCTGACCATGGAAATGGTCTGAAATGGAGCAGTAGATATATGAGTTTATCTACTTCTCAAATATTTGAAATCACCAAGCTCCAATTTCGTAATTAATTAGTACTTCTTTTGTGCAATTTCATGAACATTTGTGATATCTTTCACTCTTAACTCGCCTTCCTCACTCGTTTTAGTTTCAACAATCGTTGAGGAATCAAACTCTTAGTTTGAAGGTAAGGAAATAATATTTGGCAATGCAAATTTTATCACTACGAGTTTAATTGGTTCGCTTTAGTTTCATTCATATGTCTTGGATTAAGGGTGTAGTTCTAAATACCACCGCAAAATTAAATTGGTTTCCGTTAAGTTTAGTCATATGTCTTGGCTTTAGGTATAGTTTTGAACACAAATAAGTCATTGAATTTGTTTTCCTTGGGTTCTTTCATCCATCTTGGTTTTAGGGTATAGTTTTCAACACAAACAAGTCGTTAAATTTGTTTCCCTTGGGTTCTCTCATCCATCTTGGCTTTAGGGTATAGTTTTGAATCCAATCCCATCGTTAAATTGGTTTCTCTTGGGTTCTTTCAACCGTCTTGGCTTTAGGGTATATAGTTTTGAACAAGTGAACACCTATCATGTATCTTAGATGGACAAAATTTTGAGATATCTCCAACATCTGGTGCATGTAATAGTTGTAAGTTATAACTGAGTTATTACAAGCATTATAAAGATGTTGTGGGCTGAAATCTGAATCCTCCTAATATACTAAGTTGATATTAATTTGTGTAGGTGAAACAAATGTTGAACTATCTTCATCACAGTAAGTTTACTTTCATGGTGTGGTGTTCACTTCCTTCCTATGCTTCTTTCTCTTTTAATCCCTTTTGTTTCAGCTAATGTCTAAAGATAGGTTCAAATAACATGGAGAGATGGGCGTAGACTTATCAAAAAGATTGGAGAGCTTCTCATATTACTTTCTGACTAATAATCTGGATCCAAAATAGTTTAGTTGATCAAGATACTAACACATTATGTATCATTGTTTTTTGTCGATTTCTTTGGATGAACAAATAGTTTAGTTTAATTATCTAGATTCCAACACATTATGTATCATTATATTTTGTGGATTTCTTTTGAAGAACAAAAAAATGTTATAAACGTGTCTTACACCAAACAAATGGTACAATATGTTTGATAACAATACAGAAACACGTATGAACACAAAATCAACTATCTTACACCAAATCAATATTGCCAAAGAAAAATGAATTAAACGAAGACGAGATTTACATGTCTGTTTCTCTCCTTTGACGTCATCACATTATTCCTGTTCAGTAAACATAAGGGCAAAATAGTCAGGTACAGTCATGTTTATGTGTGATATGATACCTTTCACTATTGTAATGCCTAAAACCGAATCTCTCTCCCAAAAACTGCCTATTTTCCTAAATTTCCCTATTTTTAATGTGTATTGTTTTTCATCTTGTATAAACTTCATATCAAATGGATTTGAAGAGATTATACTATTTTTTAGCATGAATATAAAAGAAAACTAAAACACAACTTACCACAGTTATAAAGAACATTACGAATCAGATTTACCCCACTCCGTCTGTCAATTATGGGCAAAAAGCATTCATCCATGATAGCCAGCCCAACAGCTAGATTTGAATTATGTTCGATCCTTTGTGCCGACAATTGAGAGTTTGTATTTGAATCAGTTTCCACCCTATGTATAAGAGACCATGAGTAGCCGCCTTCTATTTCATTTTTGACACCAAGATACTTCTGTAACTTTTCGAAGAGCTGTAAAAGATGATGAAAGTACTATTGAGATATGGCTATACGAAGAGAATTGGGACCGATGGAGATTGTTGAGCAAATAGATTAAAAAAAGCTCTAACCATCGTATAATTACAGATATTGCAAATTCTCACTCGAGAAACAGATTATATATAAAGGAACACCAATAGAATTAGCTTTTACTGATGCTATTACACGTACAAGAGTTTTGTACGATGCACAAGCAATATAACAAAACGTGAAAATGAGGTTTAAGAAGAATAACATGATACTTTATTGAGTATCGCACATGAGGCTGATAAGTCATCACCTTTTCCTACGACATTTAAATGTCCATAACCATCCTCTCTACTCTAAGAAGAAAACGGACCCAAAAAGTAAGAGAACAAATTACTGAGAGAAGTAGAGAAGTCAATACCTCTAAGCAATTAGGCCCACAAAAAGAAGAAGCTGAACCATTTTCACAACTCTTCAAAATGTGTATATTATTAATTAAAAGGTTATGTTCTCTTCAGTCTTGCTTTGTACATTAATTTTTAAATTTTTGGTTGTATATTAATATATAATTAGTACATATGTTGTAAAGATTTTGAGCAGTAAATCATCTTGTTGTGATACGTTGACAAAATCAAGATAAATGAACTAACTTTTTAAGCAATTTGTCCATATCAATATCATACGGTGTATAATAAATGGTCCAAATATTTCTTGTTATTAGAGAAGAACAACACCAAGGGCATGTACTATTTTTGTACACAGCGTCAACCCAAAATGCATATTCACCGTCCTCATCAAGTGGCCTAGAATCTGTGGAAAAGCAAATATTAGGTAAGTTCAGAAACACGAATTCAACAAGACAGGAAGAGAGAGAGTAGGACAAATACAAATACATTTCCAGAGGAAGTTTGCAAAGATGATCAAAGCTGGAGGTGGATTCTCGTAAAAACATCTAAATAAGAGTGAAACCATGATGACAACGGGACCACCATCTTGATGGAGATCTCTCCGTAATAACCGCGGGAATTCATTAGCCTTCTCATCGCTGGAGTTAGACGGGATACGTCGAAGTCCCATCGGAGACACGAGTTTTCATAATCTCACCATATATATTCTCACCCGTCTAAAATACTTCCTTACGGTCTAAAAAATCGATGAAAATAAGATAATAATGAAATTATGTCTAAACAGTAGCCAAAAAAAATGTTATTAAAGAGGAAGAAAAAAAAAAGAATATACTGTCTGGCTCATGAGATCTCTCTTTTTGGAAAGAAGCGCTTTTCTCATGATTGGTAGGCGTATTCTTCTTGATGCCTGATTTGGTGGAATGCTATTTGGGAGGAAGATAAAGAAAATAATGTATTGTATTACAGTTGGCTAGGGTTTCAAGATTCTTTCTTTTTGGAGTAAAGATACTTTGGGCTTGGCCCACGTTGATGTCTTGGTTCTTTTTAGGCCCAATAAAAAAAAGTATTCTAAATCCATCTTTGGTGATCCATAACAATTAAATTCTTCCATCTAAGAAATACTAGTTCAACACTCTTCCTTTATGGTAAGATTTATTTTTGACATCTGAAACTATTGAAGAAAGATTCCAACAAATCACATGAATCCTCTCAGACAGCAACACTAACTCTCAGACAACACGTTGTATTATTTTGGTTATGTATTTGAAAGAATCTACAATCTAGTTTTCCTACTTTATTAAATTACTTTGTCTTTTGCCCAAAAAAAAAAACAAAAAACAAAATTGTATGCTTACTTAAAATATGTAATTTTTTGCTTACTTGAAAGTAAGACCGGATCCGCGCTACAGTGCGGAGGAAAATATTAGTGTTGTTTAATAGGATAGTTGAGAGCAAAATGTTATAGTATCTGTTTATTATACTGTTTCGTATTTTTACTACTGTTTTAAAAAAAATAAAATAAAACAAAACTTTCTTTGTGAGTATTTTAGATTTTGAACCTGGTAATATAATAAAGATTGTATAAACAGAAAAGGACCCAATTACGGAAACATATAAGTTGAATATAAATAGAATGAAAAAATATTTTACTTAGGACGTGGTATTTGAACATTAGTACTCAAAAATTATTTCTCATGTTTGTGTTTATTAATACTGACTAGGTTGGTACCCGCGCTAAGCCGCGGGGCTATATTTTGTTTTTTCTAAAAAAGTATTTTCTTTTTGTTTTGTGTTTTCTAAAACTATAATTTTTGTATGTTGTTCGTTTGTAATCAAAACTCATTATTAATAAAGTTTTTGAAAATATTTAATGCTAATATTTTTGTTTTTAGTTTTTTTTTTTCCTAATTTTTCTTATTATTGTAATAGTCTAATGTTATTTTTTTGCTTGTATTACGATGCTATGGAAAGTACATTCTTATTCAACTCTTGTTCTGATATATTTTGTCTTTCCAAGTGAAAATGATCATATATGAGTCGAAAATTGAACTTTACAACATTTACATACTATATAATAAAAGTCTAAGGTCATATAATTTAGTTTCTAGTGAGCTGACATTAATTTAGGTAGTCTTTTTGTTGACCAATGTATTCATGTTCGTTCAAAAACTTTTTACAAACCTTTTTGCAAGAAGTTTCCAGAGGTTACATTATGTGTCTTTATCAAAGTTTACAATAGCTTTTGTAATCCCATGGTCGAACCTCGTTCAGGCAGGCAGTTTATGTCTTTAACTCTTTATCAGACCAACTGAGAGACTTTATTCTATGAGTCTCTCTTGTTCAATGCCTTCACAGTCTTTGTCCACTTGCCTGGTAGAAATCAAACCGCCTATGGATGAAGTGACCAGTACAAAATAGATTACCCATTATCATAATTCGAATATGCAGAAGCAAGTATTTTCTCATCAGTACATCCAACTGAAAATGTTAACAACAACAATGCAGAGACATGAATACAATAAGGGTATGGACATTTTTCTGTGCAGTGCCAGTCAATTACACGCAAAAGTGTTTTCACTTTTCACATTGCCTGTCATGATTGTAGTAAGCCGCGAGCATCTTCATAAGAACCTGTTAATAGAAAAAAACAAACACATGAGTGAGTTATAATAATCAGAATTAAGCGGTTAAAATGCAGCTCTTACTTTAGCTTATGCCTTCTTCATAGTCTTGATCTACATTGGTCAACTACAAAAAGCTTCCACTTTTTCTTGGAGATGATAGCTCCCTGATGACATCATCCCCACAAATCGATAACTTATAATATGTTGCGTCCACATTTGTTAGTTTCCGGAGTCTTACATGAAACAAAATATCTTTATATGTTTTCTCAAAACCACAAGAAAAGAAATCAAAAGTAAGAGAGGTTATAACATGAACAGGACAATAATCCTTTCATTTGAACTCACAAAAATGGTGTGGAAGAGTGTATTTTGATCCTTCATATTGGAATGTCGTCCAAAGTTTTCCTTTGGATCGTACACGGAAGCCTTCAGATCATGAGACGTAGTGCTGGTGTTAGTCTTCCTACAGAATGTCTTCCCAACGAAAACAACAATCAACATCAAACAAAGCAAAAAAAACAAATACAAAACGAAAAACAAAAATAGTTTTGGTTATCTAACTCCAAGCTGCAAGTTAAGCATAAGCTCATAATTCTTGTGCCCTTTGGAGATAGTTTGTCCTTGTTTTTTAGCAGGATGTGTTCTCAATGGCCCTAATGATGATCTTTTACTCTCTGTATTATCATCTAATTGAATATAACCAGAACCATTATTCATCAATTCTATTTTTCCATTACTTACTCTTCCTTCAACGAATCTCCTCCTCGACCTCTTACTATTCTTGGTCATATTCACATTACTACTCTGCTCCAAAGAACCGTACCAAAGAAGCATCTTTCTGAGACGGCAAAACTGCATTCTGACATGTAGAAACCACAAATGAACTCAAATCAACATAGAACACTTGTCTTGGAATCCCTTGAAACGCTCCCAGGCTTCACAGAATGATTCTGAGCTCTTCTGAGTAAAACCAGAGATGCATTCCTGAAACGTGCAGTTTTGGCATTTGAGAAGAACTTTGCTAAGATTGCTTTCTTGCAATCATCCCAAGTGGTGATGGATCCCTTGGGAATGTATTTCTCCCATTGATGAGCTTTATCTCCCAGGGAGAATGGGAAAAGTCACAACTTGAAACCATCCTCACTCACTCCGTTGATCTTGGTGAGACTGCACAGATGGTCGAACTCGTCCAGGTGATCGAGTGGATCCTCCATAGGCAATCCGTGAAACTTGTTCCCTTGGATCATGGAGATCAGACCGCTTTTGATTTCGAAGTTGTTATTCTGCACAGCAGGAGGGACAATTCCAGCACGCTGAGTATGAGTGTTCGGTGCATCCCCATCACCAATGTGTCACGGTCTCGCATTTGGTCCATTTTGTTGTTCCATAGTGACTGGTGCAGGGTGATCAGTGTGAGGACGAGCTTGTCGTGGTCTTTGTAACTGATTGATGTCGTCGATAGCAGGAAGGAGATTCTGATGTCCTCTTGATCTAGTGTGCATGCAAGGTTGCATTCAACAGGTTCCTGAGATGCAAAACAAACAAGCAGACAACCAAAACAAGTTAGTACTCAAAATGACAAGTGTAACAGAACTTAATCTTGTAAAACTTGAAATCTTAAATGTAGCAAAACGAATCCCAAATGGCAACGGCGCCAAATTGATACTAGGATTTTTGTATGTCCTAGCAGGTTCAATTAACCTTACGTAGTTGTAGTACTTAAGGTGTCAATCCAAATGGGATGATGCTATCACTCAAGATGCAATCAAAGTATCACAAGTTAAGCCAATTCAAAAGAGTGTTTTTGTCTAACAATCCTAGAATGATAAAAATGCAAAAAGGAAATGGACTACATAACTAGAAATGAAAATGTATGATGAGAAGCAAACATAAATAAGTAAAAACCAAAACGAGTCTAAGCATGAACTAAATAGCGAGAACCGAAACAGTCTCAGGAATGCAATATCAATCAGAAATATAGAAGTCCTAAGGATGGGAGTAATTGATGTCGGCGGAGTCTCCTAGTCTATAGAGTGTTGAACATGCCACAAGCAAACTATCCCTAGACAATGAATATCACGACTTAGCTAATCCAATCTCTTGGCATAAGCTACTCAGACTCAAACACTTCCAAACCTAGCTCTCGCTAGAGAAACATGGTTGAGCAGGCATGACGAACCATTTTATTCACGTCAACAAACACCCTAGACAACTAATCTCTTAGGCTCGGAATGTAAGTCTCTGGCACTAGTTGGTCAGACATTTCATCAAACACCTTTTGGGTGTGGAAATGTCTAAAACCTAGTTCCAATTGATCAGAGAGAAACTAGTGTTACTAACTCTAGTCCAGAAGGGAATCATACAAATCAAAGCTTAAACACTCTACATCCTATGATCCTCCACCTAATCTATCCCATCCTCAAGAACTATCACACTACTTAGATCTAGAAATCATTATCAACGATACAAACTCATAAAACATTGAATCAAGCATCATGAGATAGATAAAAATGAGATGAACAACTTTCTATAAGAAATCCAATGCAAAAACTCAATAAAGTCAAAGCTATCTGGATTACAAGATCAAAGAACGTTTTAGGTGGCTAGTAAACCTTAAGAAAAAACTAGATGTCTCGGGTAAAGACTTAACAAAATGTATTTATAGTGATATATGGAAAGCTCTAAAACATAAAACGACAAGATAGAAGGTCGGTTCAGGAACCCTTCTCGGACGCGTCTTCAGAACAAACCAGGACGTCGGTTTAATAGCGTCGATCGAGTTGCGTCATGAGAGTGTCGATCGAGTCGGGGTCTAGGATGTTTGATCGAATGGCGGCTTGAGAACACCGATTGAGTGGCAGCTTGAAATCTTCGATCGAGAGGCAGCTTGAAAAGTGTCGTCTGGGAGCTGCTGATCGAGTCGCGCCTTGAGGGTGCTCAGGAGCCCTCCTGAGATGTCTTGCTCGAGTCGCTGCTAACATGTCCGATCGAGTGGGAGCTCTCCTTTCCGTGCAGGTCGAGTCAGAATTCAGAACGTATGTGCATCCACTAAAATGGTGATACCTTTCCAACCACACCTCTGATTGGCTTGAAATCAACGGCATTGGAAAGATGACTCGATTCTATACAACTTTGATGGAGATGTCGAAAATTGAATCCCAAAGTAAAATCTTCACTTGACTCGATCAAAGACGTGGAAGGTTGGGTCGCTGGACTGCTCTCCTGCTCTCTTTTTGCTTTTGATGGTTTGGACATTTCCTAAACCACCTGAAACAACTTCAACATGCAAGATGCATGAAAGACCAATGCAAAGACTACCTAAATATGCATATTATGCAAAAGAGACTAAAAACAATGCAAAACAATGAGTTAAGAGAACAAAATGAATGAGAAATGCATGATGAAAGAGTGTAAAATATACATATCACACCTCCAGCTTTGGTCATCTTTGCAAAGTGTCTTGCAAATTGGTATTATACAAAATAATTATTAAATAAATTCCAACAAAATCTGTAAATTCTAAAAAATGTGAATTCCTAAAAATAAATGTTTGTCCCGTGGTATACCGCGGAGTGAAAATCTTGTATATATAACAAAACTATCACAATTAATTGATTTTCTGTTATACTATTTACTACAGAGTTATTACATTATTGAGAATTGAAATTAACATGTTTATACAGTAGATAAATAACTAGGAATACTATATATATACATTGAGTACAGGGGCAGATCTAGAGTGTTGGGAGGTGGGGCACGTGCCCCATGCTCTTTACTAATATTTGTTCAGTTCAGCTTGATAAAAATATTACTTAGCTCATTTGGTATAATGTTCCCCATACTAAACTTAGTGACTAGGGTTCGATGCCCCGTTTCTATAGTTTTTGTATTTATTTCATTATTTTCTTCTCAATATTTTAAAGAGTGCCCCATACCATTTTTCCTTCTAGATCCGCAGTACTAGTACTGTTTTTATACAAAAAAAAATTGAGGAGAGGAATACGAGTCGGTTAGATGACGTGTTACAGTGTTAAGGAAGGATCTAGATAATGGTAGGATCATCCGTACAATAATGGGGTTGTTGTAAAACACTTAGTGGACTCCATCGACCGGCCCACTATCTAGTCCGTCCATACTCGGCCTATCAGCCATACTTAGTCTATGCGCATTAGGCTCATTAGCTGAAGCCCGTCGGCGATCCTTAGTCTTATGTCGGTTTAACTTAAGTCCTTGTAATCTTTATATATATGTTGTAACCTCAAGTTTGATCATTAATAAGAACAAGAGATTTCCCTAAACTCTCTAGTTTACAATACGTTATCAGCACAATAGCCTCTAACCCTAAAACCCTAAAACCCTAAAAGCAGCCGCCAATTCTCTCTTCTTCCCTAAAACCCTAAACCGCCTCTTTCTTCTTCTTCTTCGAGATTCATCTTCTTTGTCTCGAAGATCTCTTACTGATCCACAAGCATCCTTAGCTCGTGATCAAGTACTTATCAAAACCTGATCGAGGTTCGTTGGTTCGCGGTTTCGGGGGTGAGTTCGTGAGGAGCTGTTCGAGAGAAGCTGATCGCGGGAAGCTGTTCGTGATCAAGGAAGAGAGGAATTACCGAGGTCTTTAGCTCCCGGTTCATAACCAGTCAGAATCCAATTCGGTGAAGGTAAACAAAGATCTAAACATCCTTAAAACCCTATAACTCGAATTTGGACCTAAAGCTAAAGAACCCTAAAAACATCCAAGTACACAATCTAACAAAGTTTAAATTCCTTAAAATCCTAAGACTTAAAATCGGGTTGCTTAGGTTGTTAGATTGTTTGTTAAATTGCACCAAATAATATCAAGCTTGAAAATTGTTGATTGAACTGCTTGATTGTTGCATAAGAACCTAGAACTGATTTAGATTCATAAGGATCAAATTAAAACAGATTGTTCTAGGAAATTAAAACTTGGATCATTCATGCATAGCAATTAAAATCGGACCATGTATATAGGTTGTTTAAAAATCGGCTGCATGAATCAAACTCTTAGGATTTCTTAGACAAGCTTGAACATAGATTTCCTGGAAAATTTTCGGCCATGAAACCATAAAATTTCGAGCATGAACATGTCTAGAATCAATTAGGATAATTTCCAAAACCTTAAATCATTATCCTGAAATTTAAGTAAAATTTACTTTAATATTCTAAGAGTATATCCGATTAAATAAAAACTTTGTTAATTTTCTATAAATTAAAACTTGAAATCGGAAATTAAAATATTGGTTAGGATAAGTTCCTAATTATTTATAGTAATTATCCTAAAGTCTATATAAAATTAACTTAACCGTTTAAGAGTAAATCCGATTGAGAATAAAACTTTTGTTAGTATTCTATAAATTAAACATATATTTTCGGATTAAATCTTTAATTAGGATAAGTTCCTAAAACTCTTAAAACAAAATATACTAAATCCTAGATTAAAAAGGAAAACATAGAAAAGGAAATTCTATCTAGAAATTAAGGAAATTATTGCATGCATTATCTATTTGATTTTGTTGTCTTTGCATGCATATTAAAGCCACGAAAATTGAGTATAATAAATGCATGTTTTGGTCTCAAATACCGCATGACCTAAGTTCGAAATTATGAGTAAAGGCAAGGCATGTTTCGGTCTCAAATACCGCATGACCTAAAGACTAAAACAATCCCATGGTTCGGTCTTAAATACCGCATGGCATGATCCAAATTAATTACATGGTTCGGTCTTAAATACCGCATGATATAATCGGGCACATCGTGGGTGATTGCACTAAGAAAATATATATAAGGTGATTATGCATATGCACACCTTGCTGAGAGTCTTAAGAATCAGTACCTCACCATAGAAGATCTTATTGACCTTTGGACAGAGTTGAAAAACAAATATGGACACCAACAGATGGTGATCCTACCAAAGGCTCAATTCGATTGGAACACCTAAGGAACCAGGAATTCAAATCCCTGGATGAGTATAACTCAGAGCTTTTAAGATTGTCTCAATCCTAAGGATGTGTGGTACTGAGGTTACTAAGAAAGATCTGCTAGAGAAGATATTCTCTGCTTTTCACACTAAGAGGTTTAAGACCCATGCAGACCTCATACCTTGTTGGCTGCTTGCTGAGCAAAACAATGAGCAATTATTAATGAAAAGTGCAATGAAACTCACAAGGTTGATTTGGGAAAGAAAAATGCAGTAGAGCCTAGAGAGCCTAAAGAGCCTAAGGAGGCCAACTACGTCCACAGAGAAAGACACTACGGCCGTGGCCGTGGTGGCAGAGGACGTAGTGGTCAAAGAGGCCAGGCTAGCCGTGGAGGCCGCGGAGGTGGTGGTAGGGGCCGTGGATCCTTTAAACCACACACCAAGGCCAAATCGGTTTGCCACCAATGTGGTATGTCAAACCACTGGGCCAAGAACTGCAAGAACACCCAAACACCTCATTGATGCATATCAAGAAGTCTTGAAGAAGAGCCCAGAAGCTAACCTGGTTCATCTCGATGGTGAAGGAAATTTCAACCATGAGAATGATGACAAAATTGGATTATGAGATTTGTGATTGCCTAAAGAACAATAATTAAACTCATGTGGTGTATTAATTTAATTTCTATGCTTTAAATTTGATTGAATAATTACTTTGGTTTAAATCCAATGATTTAGTTTATATGATTGTTTTATTAAATTAAAACATAAAATTATTGTCCTATTTATAGAAATGGCCGAGGACATATAATGAAAATGC
>NC_025686.1:13678726-13683671 GCF_000633955.1 Camelina sativa
CGGGTTCGAACATGATGCGTAAACTAATTAAGAGTTCGAAAGGGCACATCCTCAAAGAAAGAAAAGTTTTCCCTAAAATCTTACTTGTGTAGCATGTGCACAAGGGAAACTTATAATAAGACCATCACAAGTAAAAGTCAGCAAAGAAATTTTCTGGAAAGGATACAAGGTGACATATGTGGAGCAATACACCCACCATGTGGGACATTTTGATATTTCATGATGATGATAGATACATCATTCAGATGGTTCCACGTATGCTTGTTATCCACAAGAAACCTAGCATTTGCTAGGCTATTAGCTCAAATCATAAGATTAAGAGCACATTTTCCAGACTTTCCACTTAAGACTTTACATCCCAAGCGTTTAATGATTTTTGTATGTCCATGGGGGTGAGTGTGGAACATCCCGTGGTACATGTTCATACACAAAACGGATTAGCTGAATCCTTCATTAAACAAATACAATTGATAGCTCGACCATTGTAAATGAGATCGAAGCTCCTTGTGTCGGCTTAGGGACACGCGGTCTTACATGCAACAGAACTTATACGCATCAGGCCATCTAGTGAGAATAGATNGCAATACACCCACCATGTGGGACATTTCGATATTTCATGATGATGATAGATACATCATTCAGATGGTTCCACGTATGCTTGTTATCCACAAGAAACCTAGCATTTGCTAGGCTATTAGCTCAAATCATAAGATTAAGAGCACATTTTCCAGACTTTCCACTTAAGACTTTACATCCCAAGCGTTTAATGATTTTTGTATGTCCATGGGGGTGAGTGTGGAACATCCCGTGGTACATGTTCATACACAAAACGGATTAGCTGAATCCTTCATTAAACAAATACAATTGATAGCTCGACCATTGTAAATGAGATCGAAGCTCCTTGTGTCGGCTTAGGGACACGCGGTCTTACATGCAACAGAACTTATACGCATCAGGCCATCTAGTGAGAATAGATATTCCCAACGGGTCATTAGCCAGACATATCCCATCTAAATCAATATTCGGGTGTGCCGCCTATATTGCATCCACTAAGATGGGATCTCAAAGAAGAATGGGAATATACGTTGGATATGAGTCTCCCACCATTATAAAGTATCTTGAGCCAACCACATGTGATTTATTTGTGGCCAGATACGCGGACTGTAAGTTTACAGAATCCAAATTCCCTATGATTAGGTGGAAAGACTAGCAAGCTGGTCAAAGAATTAATATGGAATCAAACATCCTTAGATTGGCAAGATCCTCGAACTATAGCATGTAATGCAGAAGTTCAGAAGATTATACATCTTCAACAGCTAGCTAATAAATTGCCAGATTCCATTTGACCCAAAGAGAGTAATAAAATCGTACATACCAGCTTGTAATGCACCAGTACGTATTGATGTTCACAAGGAACACAATAAACAAGTTGCTACAGAAAGGTTCCAAAGATAAGAATCCTCGGAAAATAAAAGAGGTGCATATCAGACCGAGGTTAAGGGAATTACAGAAATACAGACATAGCTGCGGCAAGACCTAAGGTACCAAAAATGAGGTTTGGGACGCTGAACCTCAAGGACCTAAAGGTATTGATAATAATGAGATCTCAATAAAATATATCATGTCTAGAATATAATGGAACCACAAAGATGTCGACATTAAAAGAAATATTATGCATACAAGGTAGCACTTGAGACAAATGAGGATCTAAAGTCCACGTCTATATTAGAGTGCACTCAAAGCAAAGAAAGAAGCTATTGACGTGGAGCTTAACTCTTAGAAGAAGAGTAGTGTGTTTGGTCCGACCTTAAGGATAACACCTGAAATTAAAGCCAGTTGGACACAAATGGGTCTTTGTAAGAATGAGAAATGAGAAAAACGAAATTGTGAGATACAAAGCACGGCTTGTAGCACAAGGATTCTCTCAAAGACCTGGCAAAGATTATGAGGAGACATACTCCCTTGTGATGGATGCAACGACTTTTAGATATCTAATAAGTCTGGCTGTAATTTGTGGTTAATGGATGTTAAAACCGCATACTTACATGGTCCACTGGAAAATGAAAGATTACCAGAGGGTATAGAGCTCAATTATAAGAGTAGTTCTCGAGAAAATACTGCATAAGGCTAGACAAATCCCTTACTGGACTGAAACAAAATGGGTGTATATGGTACAATAGATTCAGTAAGTACCAAGCCAAAGAGGGCTATAAAATGATCCCATCAGTCCATGTATTTATAAAGAAGTTTGCAAACAAAGGATTTGTAATCATAACAGTATATGCGGATAATTTGAATATCCTAAGAACCTCTGGGAAATCACCCAAACAGTAGAATATCTCAAGAGAGAATTCGAAATGAAAGACCTAGGCAAGAAGAAGAAAAATTCTGTTTGGAATTACAACTTGAGTACATTGATGATGAAAACCTTGTGCATCAAAAGGCATATACATAAAAGGTACTCAAGAGATTTAATATGGAGCAAGCTCACTCATTGACTAGCCCAATGGTTGTGAGAAGTGTAGAAGTGGATAAAAGATCCATTTGCTCCTAAGAAGGACAATGAAGAAATTCTTGGTCCTAAAATGCCACACCTCAGTGCTATAGGAGTGTTAATGTTCTTGGCTAGCCACACTAGACCAGAGATAAGTTTGCCGTGAACCTCCAAGCAAGAATTAGTTCTTGTTAGACCCAAAGGCACTGGAGTGAAATTAAGTATTAATTACGTTGCCTACAAGGAACATTTAAATTTGGGTTTATATTATACTAACTATAACAAAGATGTTTTAGTTGGTTTTGCTGATGCAGGTTATAACAAAGAATTTTTAGTGTGTTTGGAGCCAACAGTACTATATGAAGATAATACAGCCTGCATCGCACAGCTCAAGGAAGGTTACATCAAGGGAGATCGGACGAAGCACATACTGCCAAAGTTCTTCTTCACACATAAACTATAAAAGGCCGGAGAAGTTCAAGTGGTGCAAGTTCAGTCATGCGACAACTCAACCGATCTCTTCACCAAGGCATTACCGACAACAACTTTCAGGAAGCTCACGCACCAGATTGGAATGCGGAGGCTTAAGGACTTAGAGTGATGTTTGAAACAGGGGGAGCAATGTGTGCTGTACTCTTTTTCCTTCACCAAGGTTTTGTCCCAATGGGTTTTTCTGGTAAGATTTTAATTAGGCAGCATCCCCTAAGCACATTGCTGCGATCCCATCCAACATAGGTACGGTCATATCGTCCAAGGGGGAGTGTTGTAAAACACTTAGTGGACTCCATCGACCGGCCCACTATCCAGTCTGTCCATACTCGGCCTATCAGCCATACTTAGTCTACGCGCATTAGGCCCATTAGCCGAAGCCCGTCGGCGATCCTTAGTCTTATGTCGGTTTAACTTAAGTCCTTGTAATCTTTATATATATGTTTTAACCTCAAGTTTGATCATTAATAAGAACAAGAGATTTCCCTAAACTCTCTAGTTTACAACAGGGGTCTAATTAAATATTAAGGATTTGCACGCGTTAATGGTGAAAAAATCATCACTAAGCATGTACAGTATATTTTAATAACTAAAATTCCATGATTATTAGTAGTACATTCTCTTCCAAGAACAATCTCACTAATGATGGCCATCTTAAAAGCTCATACATTAACCATTAAGACGACTCTAAGTGGAGATACAATTATAATTAAAAATTAAAAATGATAGTTTTTTTGGATTGTCTACTTTTAAACCCAAAGCCTTTCACACACTTGGGTTCCCTTTTTCCCATATACAGGTCCCATAGACATGTTTCCTAAAAGCATCATGAATCGGATTATCCTTTTTTTTTTTTCGTTTTATCATGCCAAAGTCATTTACATATGTACGTTAATGTGTATTGTTTGTCGGCTTGTATGACATATATATTGGGTTAATTAAGTGTATGAAACATGGACGTGGAACCAATTACACATGGTTGCTTTGACAATATCATAAAATATAAAAAGTAGTGTGTTTATATGCTTCCAAGTAGAAAATTTATATTTTAGTGTCAAATGTCATCTTTCGAATAAAATTATACTCTTTCCATTTTAAAATATAAGATCTTTTGAGTGAAAGCACGCAGAATAAGATATAAGCACTTTAAAAAAATTCAACCAATTATAAACAAGACTACATAAAATAAATAATAAAAAAATCTAAAAGTTACCTAGAAATTGAAAACATCCTATATTATGAAACAAAGAAAAACCTCTAAAACATTTTATATTATGAAATGGAGGGAGTATATCATTCCGAAAACTACAAAAATATAATAAAATATTTGGTTATTAATTGGACTCTGAATTGTTTTGGAAATTATCAGCACAAAAAATAGTATCACAATTCCAAAATATCAATCGAACTTACTACAAAAAGAAAAAGAAAAAAAAAAAAACCTTCAAATATATTATAACAAATTCCTTTCACACCCTAATTTAGAAGCTTTTTTTTTTTTTTTTGCCAGCTCCCTAATTAGAAGCTTTGTTTTTCTCCTTTTACTTTTGTTGTTTTTATGACTTTTTAGTAGCTTCTTCTGTCTTTTCAGAAGCTTCCATTGCCGAGGACACCTTGTTGTTGTTGTTGTAAGAGCCAGAGGTCTTCATCATATCCAATGTTCCAGAAACTGTCCCAGTAATTAGGTATCATCCCATTCGTAAAATCTCCTAATAAACCACTTTTATTATCCAAATAATTCTGTGATGACATTTGTGGATGACACTCCGTCAAATCTGATGAAGGGGATACTGCCACGTTGGAATGATCCGATTCCGACGTGAAGATGTGACCATTAGGGTTACTCATCAAACCGGAATGCTCCATGTTGGTACTGTTGTTGTTGATCACGAAGTGATCTGAAGAGGTGGTGACGCAAGATGACGTGGAAACAGACCTCGTGGAGGTGGCTTGGATCCGTTC
>NC_025686.1:13684550-13690562 GCF_000633955.1 Camelina sativa
TCTCCTAATAAACCACTTTTATTATCCAAATAATTCTGTGATGACATTTGTGGATGACACTCCGTCAAATCTGATGAAGGGGATACTGCCACGTTGGAATGATCCGATTCCGACGTGAAGATGTGACCATTAGGGTTACTCATCAAACCGGAATGCTCCATGTTGGTACTGTTGTTGTTGATCACGAACTGATCTGAAGAGGTGGTGACGCAAGATGACGTGGAAACAGACCTCGTGGAGGTGGCTTGGATCCGTTCTACGAGCCGAGGCATCCAAAGATACTTCATGGTGTCTTTAAACTGTTGACTGTTCACGTCGCACCTAAGCTGTTTCGCATGCTTTTGAACACGTGTTCTCCAATAGTTTTTGATCTCGTTGTCTGTTCTCCCTGGTAAATATTGTGCAATCTTAGACCATCTGTAAATCATAAGAAAACGAAATGTATTAATAACTAAAGTTGGTAACACAAAAATAAAATGTATAGATGTAAATACAATAATTGGCCATCTTTGTGATTGTAGAAAAATAAAGTGTACATTGACGACTTGTGTAAATCTAACGTTACTTATTGTCTGGTCTAAAATTTTATACTACAACCAAAAAAAATGATTAAAATATGTACCTATTGCCCCAACGGGAGTGTAGTTCAAGAATCAAGAGTTGTTCTTCAAGAGTTATGTTTCCACGGCGGACATCTGGTCGGAGATAGTTCAGCCACCGAAGTCTGCAGCTTTTGCCGGTCCTTTTGAGTCCTGTTCCATATTGGAAGTTATTATTATTATTTAGACATCATCGTGTACACGTATACTGTACAGCCACCGAGGTCTGTGTGATGATTTCATACGCAAGAAACTCATGATATTTGGTAAGTTATCAAAATTACTCCAGAAATAATTGGGACCGTTGCTATGAGGCAAATTCTCTAAAAGGGTCTTTGTCTCCAGCAAACTTTCTTCCATTGGGATAGTGCTTTCCCCATATAGATGTTTTTTTTTTTTTGGTGAATTCCCCATATAAATGTTTACCATTATATTATAATTACTTATCTTCATTTTATTTCAACACGAATATAGTACTTTCTATTCAAAACGTAGAGGGTTAAATAATTGAATCCATATCCATAGAGATGTAATATTTGAGTCCGAATAATGAGAGGAATAAACATAAAAGCTTTACATTTATTTTGTTTTATCCCCAAGATAGAAGAGTTCTTTTCGTTTGTGGATAGAAGGCAAAATCCATTTATTGAAATTTATAAATAAATAAAAAGAGTGTTACGAAGACAAAAAACAAAGACACATATGGAGATAGAAAACATGACAAGAATTGAACAAAAGATAAGTATAAGTTTAATTAAGTTATGTAACTTGTGTATAGGTTTGTTATTATAATTTTCTCACCCTAGGAGCACATTCATGCACAACCGCGCGTCATACCTATCTTAATCTAAGTGTGCATATGTGTACGTAGATGTTAGTGTATCATACCGGCACCACGAGCTAGAGAGTTCCATCGACCTTCACCATGATTAGCGATGTAATTGATGAGCTCTAAATCTTCCTCAACGGTCCATGGACCTCTCCTTAGGTCCATTTCTTCTTCCACGTTCGAAAAATCCTCCATGTTCTTGTTGATCTTTAAGCTTCTTGCTTTGTCATCCATTGATGCAGAGTGACGCACAAAGAGAGATTCAGAGAAAGAAAAGAATCGAGACTTCGTACTTTTTGTTTGTGATGTGCTGAATGAAAAAAAGAGTCACTTATTGGAGTTATGTGTAAAGACTAAAGAGATAATGGATGTTGTTTTTATAGATGAATAGATATATGAAAAATTCTTCTTTAAGATTTATTTGTAACATGTGGGACAAAGGCATAGACGGCCGCAATATAAGAACTGTTAAGTTTTCCCAATAACTTATACTTTTTATATATAATAGAGAGCATCTCCAAATATTTTACTACATATCAACAAACTTTATAAGAGGAGAACATCGTCATTATATCAGTACTTATCGGTGTTTTGAGCTTGCATAAATACATTGCTGAGAAAGTGAAATATATATTTCTTATATATACATCAGGTGTCCGGAAATATCAAAATATGTACTACGTACCCGAACAAAACAGCTTGCTCTATTTATTTACTAGTAGAACTAGTTCTCGTGCTTGTGTAAATGTTAAGAGGCAAAACTAGGAAAAAAAACACAAAATATGCCAAAATATAATTAGTAAAAAAAAACAAAATAGAAATTTTTTAATATTTTTTATTAACAAGGTCTGACGCATAGTCAATTTTTATTACAACGGATAATGCAATTTGAAAAGTCGAACTCCAGTAAAAAAAATCGCAAAGGTGGACCGTTAAACACTTGAGTAAATACACATTTTTGAAAACAAAAATATAATTAATCTACTAAAAATTATTTTTACATTGTTTATAATTTTTGACAAAATTTTTATACAATTCTATTTGTTTGTTAACAATTATCCCATTTATATTTTTTTCCACAAGGTATTTAGTTGTGAGAAATTATTCTGTTTTTTTTTTCACAATAATTCTAATAGCTTAATGTAAATGCTGCAGTAATGAATTACCTTGCTTAACTCATTTTTTTTATTCCACGCGTTATCCTAATAAAAATTTTAGAAATGAGAAATTCACTGCGTAACGATTTAACTAACATGGGTTTTGTACAACTTTACAGTGTGACATAACTTCTGCACCTTCCAAACTTTATTTAACTCCCACAGATAATGCTTTGCGGAGTCACAGATGATCAAACAAACACCATCGATGAGCCTATCAAAATCCCCAATCTTCTTTTTCCTCACCAAACTCTTGGTGTACAAAAAAAACATTTCATCCCTTACCAAGAATCACCGACAATGTAAGGCTTATGTAAACTGTTAGCTCTCTTTTTTTGGTGCGTTATGAACTTGCCCTTGGACCATCTCTAACCCATCTTTATTTCTATTTACAAAATGGAGTTTGAAGTTAATTTTGCTCCAACCAATCTCTATTTTTATCTCAAAAATAGAAATCTTTATTTTTTTTTCTCTATATTTGGAGACATTCATTTCCATTTTACACTAAAATTTAAGGATCTCTATTTTTATACTTTAAAATAGAGTAAAGTTGGAGAAAAGTCCATTTCCAAAAATTATTCTATTTTAAAAGAAAAATTAGAAAAATAGGTTGGAGATGCTCTTATAGTGCAATTGAACATTAGTTATACGATCGTGATAGGATTTAATTAATTTTTAAGGGTTTACGAGTGTACTTACTTAACACTTAATTGAGAACTATAGCTTTGAAAGTTGACATTTGACTTTCTAGTTTCTACGCTTGTAATTCTATTTCTTAATCATATTTTTGACCGATGTTTCTTATTAGTCATATTATAAGTTGTTGTAGTAACTTAATTATTCTTTTTGTTCAATTTCAAACAAGTTGCCAAACACTATATTTTTCATATATTTTTGTACTCCATTTCCCCTTATATGTTCATTGGTCTGACCATAATATTCAAATTCGTTTAGCCAACCTAGCTAGGTGCGCATTCAAATAATAATGAGGGTCAAATTCAACGTTTATTTTATATATTATGATATGAATGTACAGTACAGATCATTAGAAAATGGATATTTTGGTTCTACAAAATGTCAACCATATCTATTTGTGTGTTCTTGCCAAAAATAGAAAACAAAAATAAAGGGGTCACATGGATCTTTTAATTAATTCGAAGACTATTCTTCAGCGATTGCCAAATCAATACGTTGTAATCACAACGAAAGAGCAGGTGGTCTTTGCTTTCATCATATATAGAGAAAAGACAATAGTATAAGTTGCAATCTGTACACCCCCGCGACCAAAATGCTTCCTATAGTTCCCATGTTAAGCTGGAGGAGAAGAAGTTTTCTTCACCATCAACAGTCCAAGTATACTAGTAATGAGTTGTTTAGGCAGATTTGTAGGTGAAGAAGCAGATTTGTTCTTGGCATATGGAGCTTCCATTCTTGAGGGCCACAAGCAGCAACAACTCGTAGGTAAATGGGAAGTCCCAGTAGACGAGGCTATCTTGTCCCAATTGTTTAATGAGTGGTCCAAATGGGATCCAAGCGCTTAGATTTAGGCCATTCCCCACATTGATCCCTTCTAGCGACCAAAAAATCAATTTTCAATACATATTTATGAACAAGTTTAACGTTTAGTGCTGATGTTATTGAAGGTAGTCACATTAGGAGACAGTAATATGAACGTTAAGATGGTTATTGCACTACATAATTTTATCACTAAATTTTTTGTCTAACTTATTGCCGAAGGATAAGAATCATAAGAAAATAAATTCGTCTTTAGTTCTGTAAGATCTAGCACACATACATTCACAAAGTTTTAACGAAATGATCATGATGACAGATTGACAGAGTTGAAAGTTTCAGTACTCGATTCATGAGGTCCTCACTCATTATTATTATTTGAAAGTTTCAGACCTCCTTTTGGTTTGATCACTGGTGTGCTCTTGGTCCTCTTCATGAGATTTTTGGTTCTCGTGGTGTGATAGACCTCGGAATCCCCCTCTCTGCCACAGTCGCTGAGGCTCTTCAGCATCGGCGACGACATCACCGTGTGGTCCTGTTGAATAAGACTGAGGAGGAATTAGACAGGGTTCGTGCTAGACACCGGGAAGAAAAGCCAGATATTGTTCTTTGGCGAGGGAAGCAGAACAAGTTTTCCCCACGGTTTTCCTCTAAGATCACTTGGTCTTTGATTCGCTCAGCGGGACAACAACAGCAATGGTATGGAACAGTTTGGTTCCCCCACTCAACTCCTAAATTTGCTTTTGTCTCTTGGCTAGCTGTGCTTAATAGGTTAACTACCGGAGATCGCATGAATGGTTGGACAGTGGGAGTTTCTCCACGGTGTGTTCTCTGTAATGATCTGTGGGAAACCCGTGACCACTTGTTCTTCTCTTGCTCTTACTCTTCCTCTGTTTGGGAGAATTTAGCAGGCCTCCTCCTGCAGTCGCACTACACCCATCACTTTGGAGATGTTGTATCCCTCCTCTCGGGCTCTGCTCTTCCCCCTGCTACTCGGTTTCTCGTCAGATATGTTTTTCAGGTGGTCATTCATTCACTTCGGCGCGAACGTAATGGTCGCCGTCATGGTGAAGCCTCCACACCGCATACTCAGCTCTCTGCTCTGCTGGATAGAGTAATTCGTAATCGGTTATGCACCCTGCCTACAGGGGACTCTCGACTTGAGGATGTTTTTGCTCAATGGCTAGCTACCCGTTACTGATTTTCTGTTTTAATTTCTCTCAAAAATTCAGTCTACTGTTGAAAACTTTGTAAATGAACAACGTATTTTTTTGGTTTGAATATAGTTTGGGTCAATTTGCTGAATAACCATATTCACAAAATTAATTAAGAATATAGCATATTAATTGACAAAATTAGAAAAGTAGGAGGAGGGATAGATAGAATTACCATTTTAGTGTTCTATTTATTTGGTAGGTGGTGGCTGGTGGTGCCGGAGGCCAGAGGCCGGCGGCCGGAGTTCGCCGGATGTCGGAGGCCGGCGGTCAGAGTTCGCCGGAGGTGTTCACCAGAGGTCAGAGATGGCCGGAGTTCGCCGGAGATGGCCGGAGTTCGCCGGAGGTTGGAATTCGCCGGCGGTCGGAGATGGCCGGAGTTCACTGGAATTCGCCGGTCGAAAATGAACGGCGGTCGCCGGAGGTTACGGCCGGTGGCCGGCGGTGGTGGTGGCTGTAGGAAAACTAAATCCTAAGGGATAGTACTTTGTGAACCCTAAGGTGATAGTAAAAGAGGTGCAGGTGGTGGTGCTGAAAGGAGGTTGAGGTGGTGAAGGTGAAAGGAGGTAAAGGTGGAAAAGTTATGGATAAGGGTATAAGGATATATATTATATAATATATAGAGTATATTAACTCCTTATGGTTAGAGTAGTCACCCAGTAAATTATAAATTTTTTTTATGTTATTTCTGCCAATTCCCC
>NC_025686.1:13691034-13693687 GCF_000633955.1 Camelina sativa
AAAAAAAAAAAAAAAAAGTTTCAGTACGTAGACACAAGGCTACAATTGATATGATCACAAATAAGCCCTACGTGACTATAAATCTATAATGATCACATCACTGGTGACTGGTGTTTAACATTTTAACAAAATATTGAACCCACTACAAGCGTGTTTTATATTTTTCTAGTTCTTATTTAAAAATTGTTGTTTTGTAACCTTGGTAGATAAGATCCAATCCTTTAAGCATGTAAATTGGCTATTCCTTAGTTTGTGTTGTGTTTTAGCTTGTTATATGCTTTCCATTTTCCTTTTGCTAAGGACCAAAAAAAAGGAAATGGGGCTAATTGCTGATAGAATTTTTTCAAACAAGCAAGTACAAGTACAACATTTTGCTATGTGATAAAACACCAATAAATTACAAAGAAATAGACACTTTTATTAAAGAGAAGAGAGTGCATGGAAGTTGTGTTCTTTGAGACGTTTTGGTGAGAACACAGATTTCATTAGGGAGCTTGGAAAGGCTTGAAATCCTTGAGACTTGTTATGAGTCCTTGCACAGATCCGGCTGCAGCAACGAGTGAGACGATGAAACAAGCCCAGCTCAAGATTTTTAGCCAAGTCCAAGTGAAAGAGAACTTATTTATCTTCTTCTGAGCAATGTGCATCTCAATGGGAAAGTAAACTGTTAAAGGCCAGAAGGAAGCTGCTCCAATAAGACCCAAGAAATCGTTGAAGAAAGGGAAGATCATGGCTACAACCGCGGTGACAACAACATATGAAGTCCTCCAAACCAATCTGAACAAGTTGATACTAAATTCACCACAGCAAGGGACATGGACTTTGTATTCTCTTGTGATGAACTTGTTATCTGGCCAACGTTTTGCGCTCTGGCTCTCTACGAACTGAAAAATGGGCTGACAAAAGACCTGGTAAGCACCAACAAGATGCACTGCTATGCAAACATTGGCAAAGTCAATTAGCCAGAATGGCTCATAGAAACCAAAGCCGGTTAGAAAATTCCCGGGCGCATCATTTCCAAAGGCAGCATAACCAACACATCCGCATAACATGTAGAAGAAGGTCGTTGTGGAAACACCCACGAGGCTTGCTCTTTTCATGGCTTTGTTCTCTGATGGTGGACCTACTTTCAGGGTGTCCTGCCGCATTTAGAAAGTTACATAGTTTAATTAGTAGAGCTAAAAAACACATTTAAAAAAGAAGCTAATTAAATTACACTGGAACTCTTTCTTTTCGTTTTTGAGTGTATTATCGGAATGTGATCGTATATAAGGTCAAACAAAGGTGTAGCTCATTTCAAAAAAAACCAAAAAAAAAAAAAAAAGCGTATCCCTCAAAATGGAAGTACATGAAATTTAGGATATGTTTATTCAAGATAATATTTTGTTTAATTAGTGAATATCTTGATTACTAGTCACATATGTTTTAATAAATATATTCGAGAAACTAGGGTTATTAATCTATATATTTATATGTTTCCGTTACAGTGAGTTTTCATAGAAGTTAATTATCTCTATATGTAAGGCTCTTGTCGCTGAAAAAAAAAATGTAAGGCTCTTGTCAGTAAACTTAAACTTTATCATATTGTAAATCAAATGGTTGTTTGGATAGAATTTTTATAAATTATAATAAGATTTAAACAAGCTGAATGATATATACTAAAATTTAAGTTTATATAATAAATAGTAAAAACTATCCATCTTTTCCATTCATATCATTTCTCTAGTAAAATGAATATTTAAAATTAATTAAGACGTATTCATGAAAATTTCAGAAATCCTTAGTTACATCAAAAATTACACTAGTCTCTCAAATATAATTCAACTAATGTATATAAGAAAATAAATATGAATTGCTTTTAAAAATGTTGTTGTTTAAACTCCAATCAATTAAATCCGTAACAATTGCTATTCAGAATTATATATATATATATATATATATATATATAAGAGCATCTATAGTAGATAAAACTCTCATAGTCTCATATATAATATTTTAATAATTATATATTAACTAAATATTTATTAAATTTTAAACAATCATACATTGACATGTATTTAATGAATCTTTCAAAAAGTTCTTATTTGTGAGAACTTCTGACTCGACATGCTCTAAGTAGAGTTAGAAAAAAACATGATTCTTGGATGGTGGTGAAGAATTGTTTTAAACTTTCACTACGAAGACTTATTTCTAATAACTTTCTTCCTATTTAATGGGTAGGTCCATGCAGTGATGTTTACTTTGCGGCCAAACGGCACACAATTCAATTCATTTGGACTCTCTCTTGTTGCTGTCTCCCTAACTCCTACTATCAATAAGTCAAGCCTCAACATAAAACCAGCAGTAGGACATTAATAGTGACTACTTGCCTGTATTTCAATGAGTACAGTTGAGTATGCATAGGCAAATGCGATGTCTCCAATCGCTTGGAACGTTCTCCATACTTTCTCGGAATCCGATACATCAACCCCGACCGTAACTCCTGTCAGTGCCGTTCTTACGTGCTCACCGCCACCTTTATAATTTTTTTCTTGAAAACCATTAGGATTGAACACTCTTTCAAAAGTTTAAATTACTATAAGTACATAAGAATGTATATATCTTGTTTACCAGCCGCTTTGGCGATGGAGAGACCAATGCCAATGGAGGCGTA
>NC_025686.1:13695579-13715441 GCF_000633955.1 Camelina sativa
GAAATTTGGGATTTGGCTAAGAATAATTTGGATGATTGCAAATACGATCATAAAGGGAGTGTTTGAAGTGGCACATTTCACTTTATGCCCATTTTTGTGGAAGCAATTCGACCGCTTCACCGCCCTGTTTCAGTAAATCATTAAATTTATTACCATGTTGTTTTCTTTCTTCTATTTTTTAAACAATTCAAAAATATTCATGTTACCCCATTTGCATCAAATATACAACCAAAAAAAAAAGAGTTTTGGAATTTTGTATAGCATAACTCTACCTATATCATAGGAATTTGTCTTTAAAGGTAGAATAATAAATAAAATCATGAAATACTTTGTCTTGTCAAGTTACTAATAAACATGCTTGATTTTAAGTAAGTCAAGAAAAAGACGAGGTTGCTAAAATTGACTTTGAGTATTTGAGAAATAATTGAAGGAAGAAAAGAGAAAAAGTAATTATATATATATATATATATATATATATAAAAAGAAGCTTACACCATGCTTATCGAAGCTGTGATTGTGTAGCCAATTGTTATTCCAATCAGATTCCCGTATTGAGCCAATCCGCATAATTGCACTTTTCTTCCTCCTATTTATTTTTAACATCAGTATTCTATCTACAAAATATCGTTGTTATATATACATATCATCAATTCTTGAAAATATTACTCTAATAAACAAAAACTGTCACAGGAAGTCAAGTTGACGAGGCTTTTATACAAGAGAGTTGAAATCTGACCGACCACAACACGACACTTTCCAAGAGGTCTTAATCCAAAAAAATTGCTAAGCTCTTAGATCTTCCGTATCTGAACCACAGTATCATTTCTTTTTCTTTGTACAAATTCTTAATAAAAATGTTAAATGTTAAGTAAGAGAGAGGAAGATAAATAAATAAAAAATTGAGAATCGATAGATGGGGAGAGTATATTTCGATATTTTTAGAAGAAGGAATAGAATAATAAGTGGAGTGATGACAAAGAGAAGACTCCAAGAAACTATGATGTTGAAATAATGAATGATCACTTCACATGGGATGGGATGGTAGAATCCAAACATGCCAAGTTTAAGACAAACTTTAAATGTGTTTATATATAAAATATATGTCATGGAAATATATTGAAATGTAAACTTTTAGTATTTACAGATCGAGTTTGAACTAGAATTCATAAAACTTAATATTGATTATCATTAAAGCTCTTAAGATATTGGAAAAAAATAGAAGTGACGAGATATTTCAGCATTTAAAAAAGTCATAAACGGTTGTTCGGTCGTTTGAACCGTATAAGAAGATACAAAGCACCAAACAAAAAAAAGAGAGATGGAGAAAATGACCTAAGTAGGATCGGACAACTTCCATGTAGGTGTAGTTGCGTTTGCCGGTAACAGGGTCAGGGGAACGATAACAATCGGCAAGCATAGTTGATGTAAAATATGTTATGAACGAAAAAGCCATTAGCACGGCGGGTCCTGCCACCCATCCGAGCTGTGCGATTGCCCAAGCCAACGACAACACTCCCGACCCTATCACCGCGGTTATAATGTGTGCACTCCCCGTCATCCATGTCCCTATTCAATTCATCAACCACACAAAACTCTTAAGTTATTTAGGTATTTTGCGAAACACATATTTTTGCGTTTATGTTTGCACTAAGACGTAAGAGAAACATTCAATTTCACAATCTCTAAATAATTTATAATAAAATAATAAAATATTTCTACAACGTAAAAACTCAAAATCACAAATAATTTTCTTTTTGTTTTATTTTATTAATGTTTCATGTTTGCTTCTAAAGTTGCTTGACGTCTTAAAACTCAAATATACGCTATCTATGTGTTCATGTTGTATCATATTCATACCGTATATATTAGGTGGTAAGAGCTAGAAAATAACGGTGAGTCGGCAAAAATAAAATAAATGAGTTTACCAGTTCTTTTCTCGCGGCCATCATCGTCGAAGTTTTTGTTAGTATTACCAATCTCGTGATCCGTGATACCCTGTTCAACGAACATGGTCTTCTTCTTCTCCATCTATGGGCTCCTCTTTTTCTTATAATTTATTTATGATGAAATAGGAAGAGGAGGCCACCAAAGGTAGTATGTAATGTATGGAGTGTGAAGGACTCTCTTCTCCACTTAAATAGACACACCACATTCAACACCTAATCCTTTTGTCTCTCTTTTTTATTATTTCCTATACTTTGTCCTTTATTATCGGGTTCATTTTTGCACACTCTTTTTCTCTCACTTTCATTATTGTCTGTCTCTTTAATTAATGTATTGATTACTCATTTGGTATTGAACCCCAACAATGAAGGAAAAAAATGTATTAGCTAAGAACACATAGATTAATAAATCATACTATAAAATAATTATATTAAAATACAAAAATATAACATATCTTATACAGTAAAAGAAGTTGTACTGTATAAGATATGTTATATTTTTTTGTATTTTAAGTATTTAAATATCATTTTATCATTATATTTATAAAAAATAACTAATTTTTAAAAGATTGTATAATACAAATGGTTACAAAATAAGTTACGTTAAAATTTGCAAATATCAAATAGGATAAAGAAATACTTTTGAAAAACATCTTTTAAAACCAGAAGGGAAGAAGTATATTTTTTTTTGCCCAAACCGAAAAAGAAGAGTTTACAAATGTAGTTCCTAATAGAAAAGATTTCGCAGTTCGTGCGAGACAAGCCGCCTTTAGATTTAATGCATGTAGAATCCTAGACAGTATAAAAAAGGAAAGAAGTTTTGAACAACCTGAAATCATCTAGAAAATTAAAGAATGCCAAACAATCGTCAGGATTCTGCACCATCGCAAGTTCGCATAAGATGAAAAAATTTATTTTATGTCGTGTTTCTTTAAGATTGATTAATATCAATTGCTCAGATCGGGATTTTAAATTTTTAAAATTTGGATATGCTTATAATCCCTGAACGTTGACTACTGTAGAGGTAGGGGCTTATTTGATTATAATTTACTGAGAGTGATAAACTAAATTAACTTTTTTTTTCTGTGATGGGTGGGAGAATAATTATTGATACACTATCAGTGGCTCTCCTCAGTAGTTTCCCGGATCTAACTAAGGTTACAAGGTCCACCACGAGTACTTATCATTTTTTTTTTCTTGATTCCTAATAATATGAATATTTCAACTGTTATTCTTAAATTTTAAGTCATTCTTTCTACTAAAATTTAACTATTTTTTCTTTTAAAATATACTTTTTCTTTTTATTGGACAAAACTTTAAAAATATTAATATGCAAATTCGTAGAAACATAAATATAAGTTTTGAATAGATGTTGTAATTAAGCAGAGTAGACCACTCAATTTTCAGAACAAATAATAATTTATCGCATATTAAGTTTGTTTTTATATGTAAGAGGCAACCATTCGAAACCACAAATTTATAAAACATTTTCAATCCGTGGTACAAAAATATAAATATAAATAAATATATATATATATATATGTATGTATATACGATATATATTATACAACACCGAGTTCTAGTAAATAAATAAAGTCTCTACAAGAACTTTATAACTATAACGACAAGAATCAAGAAGCGTGTGCCAATAACAGAAGAGGCTTTTAGTGGGCAATTAATCTCCTTCATAGATTTTGCCTTTTGATTTTTCAACCAAGCTTGGAGCCAATCACGGTTTTTCGTTTCATATTCCTTTTGAATTAGGTTGACGATTGTAGAATTTTCAACGATTCTATTACTATCAAATATTTTTTCTTTCCACTACATGAGACCATGTTCTTGATGTTTTATCATGCCGACTTGACATCAAATTCTGATAAGAGAGTCGACAAATTGGAAAGCCCATTTTTGGTGTATATTTCACAGAAAGTAGTAGAAACTTATACTTTTACCAAAGTTAAAGAGAGTGAGCTAATCAAGTGTTTTCAAAGTTTTGTTACTCAAGAAAACATTTAATCAATGATGGTTTAGTGGTCAAAGTTTTGGAGGCATGGTGTTAATATTACCTCCTTCAAGTTCGATTTCCATCCATAATTCATTCATTTCTATCTAGCAGATAAAAAAAGAATAGTATTGTTACTCCCAACAACCATTTGTTATCAGAGTAATGAACAATATATGATATACATATAATATCATTGTAACGACAAGTTTTGCACAAAGTTACAAAATAATATCCAGCAAACGTAGTAGGAAAAGTAATCGTATGCACAAAGTTACGCACTCCAACGTATAACAGTCGAGCTATATAATAACGATATGTTAGTAACTTGTTTTGTTTGGGTTTTGAAGTAGCAATAAAATTCCTGAAGGGAAATTGAAATTATAGAAAGTAAAATATGCAACATGAAGAAATAATGAGGAATTTAAACACTTGGCAAACTCAAGAAATGATTGAGAAAAGAAAAAAAAATGATTAAGAAATTTCAGAAAAACTTGGACTAGGGTGATGGCCAGAAGAAAACAAAACTAATGTATCCAATGTATATGCATGCATGCATCATGCATGTAAATATGGGAAAAATGTCAAAAAAATCACGAACTTTCAAATTGTGGCCAAAAAAATCATGAACTTCTAAAATGTCATTTAAATCACCAAGTTTTTGTTGATTTTTCAAAAAAATAGGTAACTTTCGTTGACTAAGCCATTTGGAGCACAACGTTAAATTTTCAGTTAAACGGCGATAACGGAGTTGACTTCCGTTAGAACATCTGTTAAGCCAAAACGATGTCGTTTTAATTAGAAGATTAAAACACAAAAGTTTTGCATCAAGCAGGAGTGGAACAGGCTACCTTTAAAACTAAAAGCATTGAACCACAATCACATTTCAAAATATTATCAAACAAAGATATATTTATATATAAAAATCGATTAAAATAACAAAATTAATAAAGGTTATATGTAGTGTATTTATATCTATATATATGTTATCATATCATTACTTTACATATATATATATTAACGTTTTAGAATATAATATATAAAAAATATAAAAAGCAAAAATTAATATAACTTTTTTCTTTATTATACAAATATTTTTTTTATTAAATACTAAGTAAGATATTTAACTGATAGCGTGCATTTATTTAAATTAGTATGTCTTATTTATCGGGATGAAGTGTATAAATTTTAAATACGGTTTTTTTACATATATACCAAATAAAACATATTGATTGTTTATTTGATATTGTAAAAATATTTAATTTTTACTCTTTATATTTTATATATATATATATAAAGAGTAATGATATGATAACATATATATTATAAATATATTACATATAACAGTTTTTTAGTTTTGTTATTTTTAATCGATTGTTTATTTATATGTATATATAGATGTTTGTTTGTTGTTATCAAAATATTATTGTGGCTCAATGGTAGAGAGTGGGTAATGAGCCTTCAAAGGTAGGCTGGTCGATTCCCACTAGACCCAATGTTACTTTTGTTTTAATCTTCTAATTAAAACGATGTCGTAGATTCTGACGGAAGTTAACTCCGTCATTGCCGTTTAACTGAAAACTAGAATCGGACCCGCGCTACAGCGCGGGGGATTGTTTATTAGTATATATGTGATATTAATAGATTGAAATATCCTATATTTTTATTTTTAGTTTTTTACAGTCAATTACATTAAATCATATATTTGTGTAATGAGTTTGGTAAAAGAATTGTAGGAAAAAAAAGAGAGTAAATGGTAATAAAATGAGTTTTGATAAAATAAATATTAAAAAGTTTAGAAAAGTACTAACAACACAAAAATAGATAATTCATTTTGATCATTTTAGTAGTAGAAAATAGGAATCTACATAAAATATTCCGCTAATGTGATGAACCATAAGAACAATTTATCATTTACCCAAAAATGTTAGTCTAATTTATAATTTACTCAAATTTAGCAAAACAATTTATCATTTACTCAAATTTATCTAATTTGAAATTTAGCAAAACATTAAAGCCAAAAATTTATCATTGACTCTTTTTAAAAATATCAAAATCATATTTCTTGAACTGAAAACAAATTAAATAAATAAAATCTTGAACTACTAATTAATCCCACTATTTTCATTACATCATAATTATCTATTATTTTGTGTTTTTAGAATTTTCTAACTTTGGTTTTATTTTTTTTATGTTAATGAGTTTTGCTTAGGAAAGATCTTTACAGGTTTCTTCTTTAGATTCTCTTGGAAATGGGTAAAAAATAAAAGTATTAATATAGTTCATATATTAAGTCAAATTATTTACAAAAATATAAAATAGTTCATAGATTAAGTTAAATTATGTATATACCAGATTCACATAACAACAATATAGTAATTTGATAATTTTTGTAATGCTTCATATGTCTTGAATATAAATAAAAATATTAATTAAATTCATAATTGAGTTTGATAGTCGTAATCAACATCATAATTAGAAAAATATTAAATGAAATTTTGTACATACCCGTATCACATAAGAACATATGAGTTTGATAGATTCACAATGATTTTGATGTTCCAGTAAAATTAAAATTAAAAACATTAACATATATCATATTGGATAAAAGTACATGAATATAGTAAATAAAATCATAAATAAATAAAAACATCAAAAAATTATTGTTCAAATTGGTAGAGATATGTGAAAATCTTTGAAATTAATCATATATGGTTGTTAAACTGTATTTATTGGTTGTTTCCAGATTGAACAATAATTTTGCATAAATTATGCTAATGTTACAAACGTTTTCCGGTGTTTAGGCAACTCAAAATTGATTGAGATATGTGAAAATCTCATAACATCTTTCCATATCTTTTTTTAAATTATCATTAGTATTTTTATTATACATATTAAGAATGATAACAAAACTGATAGACAATATTTATGTAATTATAAACATCTCATTAATTCTCATTAGTATTTTCGTTTTTGTATAGTTATATAATTTAAATTTTATTTTTCAGATTTTTATAATTATTTAATTATATTATCATTATTTATGAATTATATTAAATTGGAATCTAATTTCGGAAGTATATACTAATATATAATGAAAATAAAATTAGTTTACATATATAAGAGATTGAGATCTTACTGATTGATAGTCCAATTTAATATCTAAATTTAAAATAAACATTAATTATGTATATTTGTTAGTTTCCTAAATTGTAGGAAAATATATATTATCTTAACTATTATGATTTTATTTCTGTGAGAATTTATTAATGTTTACATTTATGATTGATTTTATGATTTATTTTTTAGAAAACCCGATAATCCATTTATAACACTACGGATCATTTTTACCTGAATCCAACTCCCTTAATTTCGGGTTATTTTTGTGAAATTGATCCGACCCGGAAGCATTTTTGTACTTCTCTTTTACTTATATAGGGATTTAACCTCGTGCCTCAAATGGTTTAGTCAACGAAAGTTAAGTTAAAATTTTATTTTAAAGATTTTATGAAAATGTAATTAAAGGATATAATTAAGTAAAAAAAAGAATTTAATTTTGGGTATTAATTTTATTTTTGGAAAACTGATGTAAAATATAATTAAAAACTAATGACAAATAAAGAAAATATTGTCTGGAGCTCTGTGAGTACAACACGTCAACTTTTGAATAAAACAAAAATAAACTCCAGAGTTAATTAAAAACAAAACCAAGGCCATACGATCCATCACTTGAATCCACAATCCAGAACTTGATATATTCATTTCACCACATGTAATTACTTGTGTATCATGAGAACTCCATAAAATCATCACTACGGGCTTCTCATGTCCCAAATAGTTTTATGTTTCTCTGGAAACTTCTCTTGTGCAACGATATGCAAAATATACATTTAACGTGATTTGCTTCACTATGAGCAAAGATAATCATATTTTAGGGGATAATTTCTGGATTGTTTTCTCTTTAAACTTGGCAATATTATTGATAATGGTGAATATTTGAAAAAAAATTGTGATTGACAATTTAACATCTACTCCAACCCATTTCTATTTCTACTTCTATAATAGAGATTTCTATTTTTTCCTCTATATATAGAGGAACTCTATTTTTTCCTCTATAATAGAGTTGAACTTTTTTATTTATAAAGTGGTCCTTAAACTTTTAACACTTTTATATTTATGATCAAAATAAATAAAATCTATATTTAAATAGTTTGATAATAATTTAATGAAGTGGAGGTTTTGTATTTAAATCATATTTATGAATGTTAAAAAATTAAATAATATCATAATTTTATGAAAGTTTCACAAATACTAAAATAAATGGGTTAGTTTGCAACTTTTATAAGTAAAAGATATTAATAGTAAAATAAAAAAAAGAATCTCTACAGAATATTCTTTTTTAGAGAAAAAAATAGAAGTATCTATTGGAGCAAAAGTCACATCTATTATAGAGTTCCTCTATTTTAGAGGTAAAAATAGGGAAAACCATTGGAGATGGTCTTAGGAATTGATTTTGGTGTTATATAAATAGAGGTGTTATGAAAAGAGAATAATGTAAGAGGGGGGTATTGAAGTTGACATTTGAAAGGATTCTAAAGTACTTTAAAAATCCTTTGTTATTCAATTAATGATTTCTAATAATCTTCTAAAATTCTATGTTATTCAATTTGGAATCTATGTAAAATCATTTAAAATAATTTACAATCTCTTGTTATTCAATCAATGATTTATAAAACTTATTTAAAACCTACTGTTATTCAAAATATCACAACTTTTTAAAAAATTGCTACTTTGAATGATTTTACAAGACTTTTGTTTGTATTTTAGTTGAAAAATATGAGTACCAAAATCATATGTTATGAGGTGGAATTTCAGAAGATTTCTTAAAAAAAAATAAACACAACCCAACCAATAACTCTTCCCTGGCGAACCTATCATCGTCTCTTTCTCTCTCTCAAACCCGTAACTTCTCCTCCTGCAATCGATCGAATCTAATGGCCAATACGTTTACGCAATCCTCTGTACAATCCTCCAAATCCTCTCTCTTGTCGTTGGATGCTCAATGGTGGCTGGTGAGTTCGGAGTTAGGTGAATGAAAAACTTTGTTTCTTTGCTCATTGGTCAAGTGTCTTCTATGGTGTAGTTATTTGTGAATTGAGTTACGAAATAGACAACTGGTTTGAATATTGGTATTGTGTCCATGGATGTTTCTGCAGTATAGTGGAGAGCATAGGGGAAGGCCTAACTGATTTTGAGAAAGGAGATCACGTGAGAACATGGTTTATGTACTGCAATTGTTTTTGTACTGCAATTTGCCGGTGGATCATGGTTTACGAGAGGTCAACTATTAAAGCAATCTGAAAAAGGACAAGCTTCAAACAATGGGACTTAAAAAATCCGACTTCTCTCGAAATGTTATGTGGTAGAAAGCCTCAATCTAACTTCTCTTTTGTTCTTCCTCTCCAAGAATTCTTCTTCACATGTATATTTTGGTAACTTTACTTGATTTAGATTCATTCTTGAGACTTCTTCACATTACTGTGTTTGGTTGCAGAAGCATGGACTGGAGATTGCTTGAAGCTGTCAAGCTGCGGCTAAAGGGGACACTGTAATGACCCTCACCAAGAGTAGAAATCTCAAAATAAACATCAAGGAAATGGCCCGGAAAAGACTTAAAATAAAAGAAGAAGAAAAATAAAGGAGAACGACCAAAGGAAGTCCAAGGATAAATTCATATGTCGGAGAATGGCCGAGCCAAGACCAGAATGACCGGATGCATGATCGAGACCCTAAGACCGATCGGGAGTTGGAAGAGTCGGTCAAGTGCCGGGAAAATTCGCCGAGGAAATCTATCGAGGACCCGAGAAAATTGACGATAGCTCGAGGAAGTTGCCGAGTACCCGAGAAAATTGTCAAGAGCTCGAGAAAGTTGCCGAGTACCCGAGAAAATTGTCGAGAGCTAGAGGAAGTTGCCGAGTACCCGAGAAAATTATCGAGAGCTCGAGAAAGTTTCCGAGTACCCGAAAAAATTGTCGAGAGCTCGAGGAAGTTGCCGAGTACCCGGGAAAAATTGTCGAGGCATCCGAGACGCATAGTCGAGGTATCCGAGACGTGCTGCCGAGCGAGACCGATAGTAACCAAGGGAAGCGTCCGAGCGAGACCGGGAAATGCCGAGAGCTATCGAGTACATCGGACGAAGCATCGAATATTTTTGGGAAAGTTATTATTTCCCTAAAACTTCGACCAATAAGAATTAAGGAAAGTGGAGGATAAATTTAATCAAGGTGAAGTTAGTGGAGGAAATTAAAAATTCAAGGAGATTAAGAGAGATAGTGGAGGATTAGGTTAATCAAGGAGATTAAGGAAGATGGCGGAATTCTAGTGGGCAAGAGCTAATGTTAAGCACAATTAAGAGACATGCACTAATAGGAGGGTTTTCATGCACTAATAGAGTGGAGTTAGTGGAATAAATGGCGATTAACGATTGGGGGGTGTTAATCACACTCAACATGTAAGGCATGAGCTAGCCACTTGTCGAAGAGCACTAAGGGAAGAAGAGGAGAAATCTCGTCTATAAATAGAGAGCAATCGACCTCATTTTGGTGTTGGTTCTCTCATTTTGCTCTCAAACACTTAAACGCCTAAGCTTTGTTTACTCTCAAAGTCAAGAGAGAAACCAGAGAGATTGTCGAGAAAGAAATCAAGAGAGTTTGTCGAGGGAAAGATCAAGAGCGATCGAGAGAGGTCGAAGGAGAGACGCTTGCGTCGAGAGGGAGATAATAAAAGACGGTGTTTTGTCAAAGCGGTCGAAGAAAAGGAGACTTTGTCGAGAAATCATCGACGAAGAACCGGAGTTCGTGTCGAAGAAATCACCAAGAAAATATGGTGATAGTGTCGAGAATCTCATCGAAAAAGACGGAGTTTGTGATCGAGAAAAAGTCCGGTATTGTGACAAAGAAAGACCGAGAGCGAGACGTATCTGGTGATCGAGGAAGATCGAGACTGAAACACGGTTTGCGGTAGAGTGAAGCCGAGGGAAGAATTTGGTTGCAGATCGAGGCGGACGAAGCGAAAAGCTGTTTGACGCGAAGGAGTAGCGGTTTGTCCGATCAAGTGGTGCGGTGAAGTCCGAGTATCATCGACGGTTGCGCAAGAGGTGAGTCTGTGGTAAGCATGTAGAGTCGCTGCATGATGTTGCGGTTAAAGCTGGTTGCATGCGTGATCGAACCTAGAGGAATTTGAAAGTAATAGGTCTTGCTTAAAATTGGGTACATGCATGACTTAACGAGTAAAGCATGGTGCATTCTAAGGCATAATATCGATTAAAGCGGTTGGCTTGCATGCATAATTTGGACTTAAGAGACCTAAACGGTTAAAGCGGTTGGCTTACATGCATAATTTGGACTTAAGAGATTTAAGTGGTTAAAGCGAATGGACCTACATGCGTAAATTGGACTTAAGGATTTAAAAGGGTAAATCAAATTGGTTGCATGCATAAATAAACTTGTTGCATGAATTGCTTAAGTTGAGGATATAAGTTGCATGCATGAAGTTTAATCATAAGTTCCTTGAATTTCTATTCTCGTTACTTGTTGATTTGCTGCATGTACTCTTGCTTGAAGTTTCTTGCCTGTTGTTGCTCGATTTTCTTGCTTGAGTGGTGGAAAATGTGTTAGCGAAGTCTCTTGAATATGTTTCTTGAGTCTTAGCTAGAATAGTGAGTCGATTCTTCTGTTCCAAAAACGGTTGTCACGCGTGAGTTCCCGACGACCACTCACGCGGGGACACTGTCACGGCTAGCTAGCTACTAGCGTGACCGCTACATGACAATGTAGCTTATTTGTGGGTGCATGTTGGTGACCTTTGTGGTCTCAGCATGGGAAGTGTTGGAACGGAACAGATTATCGAAGGGCCCTAGGTGTAAAGAGTCTAGAATATTCAAGTGCTCCTTGTTTATGTGTAGTCGTCTTTGCATGTTGTGTGTTGTCTAAGAGTCTAGGATATTTCAAGTGTCCTTGTCTTATTCTAGATGTCTTAGCAAGTCGTGAAGGAGGTAAGAGTCTAAGGTGTCCAAGTAGTTCCTTGTTCCCTTAGGTCGTCTTTCTCAGATAGTAGCAAGTTTAAGATCATTCGAGTTAAGTCGTAGTGATCTAACCTCTCTTGCGTGGTTGTTGTTTGAATGCTTCCGCTAAAGCTTTTGTTGCGTTGCTTTGATAACTTGCTAAGTTTATTTTACTTGCTTGTTTTCTTGCTTACCGGGGTAGTCGGTTGGGGAAGGTAGAAACCTGTTTAAGAAAAAAAAGGGGTACCCAGACTCACTGAGTAATCTTAGATTACTCATGTTTTTACTTGTTGTGGTCTTGCAGGGAAGCCTAAGTGAGTCTAGAGCTGGAGCAAACGTTAGGGTACCGGATAGGGTTTTCTTGTGTTCTTTGTAAAACCCTATATTTTATAAACGGTTATGTAAAAATTTACCCAACTATCTTATATATTGCTTTGATAAATTATTTTCGATGAAATATTTTATTAAAGTGATATATACGGTTTTCAGGGAAAGCATGGCAAGTTGCAAATGATACTCGGCCTTGTCTGGGCTAACACAACGCACCAGGCCGCGAGGGTTGCAAAGCCTAAGTAACCTCGGTTGCGGGTGGAGTTGTGCCAGGGAGAACCGGTCGGGAAGTCTGCAGCATCCGTCCCTCGACCAGATCATCTCGGTGCAATTCCGCAAGTGGCGTCCCGTGGCTGACCGATGGCCTTCGTGGTCATAGGACGGTTTGGGAGCGTTACAGACACTAATCTCCTTGATCTTACCACATTTCACCAATCAGATTTCGAGAAGGTAACGCCACAAAACAACAACGTTTTTCATGTTGCAGCTAAGCATCAGAGGCTGGATTTCACCGCTGCCTTACTTGATCTTTGCCCATCACTCCTCCTAAAAGAGAACAACAATGGAGAGACACCTCTACAAGTGGCAGCTAGTATCGGTTCCTCATGTGTCGTTGACCCTCTTCTTCCTTTTGCTCATCTTCTTCCTTTAGCTTCTCCTTCTGTACTTCTATCTCACTTAAGCTTTTTTTTCTTTGTTGAAGTTAATTATCAAGAATTCAAGTCTTAACAATCAAATATTTAGTAGGTGGATCAGCTTGACCAGATTAGGTACTATGGTGGTGGGGACAAAATTTACGTCTTTCCTGCACCTTCACAAACACAAATAAGCGATTAGTTATATTATCGTATAGAGTTTTCTTTTTTTGGTGTTATAAAATATCTTAAAATCATTAAACGTTTATTAATAAATCTCATAGAATCAAAATGAATCTCATAAAATCACTTTTTTTTTTTTTTTAATATAGAATAACTCTAAAACACAATCAAATCTTCTAAAATCATTCAAAATTCTAAAATTTTAAGATCCTATCAAATCCTAAAATAAACAAGTTGAATACCCCCCTTTAAGAATTTGAGAGAGAGAATTGAGAGGCTTTGTTTTGAGAGTCTTCAAAGCTAATAAAAGAAGTGCTTTTATATCTTAATCTTATTATACAAATTCTAGACACCCCTTTAAATTAAGGAAACAAATCTTAATTAAGGAAACAAATTCTGTAGATTAATCAATTCTAAAATTGTTAATTCTAATATTATATTACAGTTTTTAATTATTACATCTAAACCCTAACTATTTTTTATAAACTCAAACCTACATATAATTTTGTTTGATTGTAAAATCTAAACCCTATTTTATTTCGTTTTGTAATATAACTTCTCTTTGCTGACGTGGAGGGCGATTTCTAAGGTGATTAGGGTTTCTTTACTTGGTCACCAAGTCTAATGCTGACGGCGGATCTGCTGCCTCAGGATGGCGGTTCTTCACCGGCCGGGGATACGGGTGTATCACCGGTGCAAAGTAGCAGTCGTACTAGCTCGCTGGAAGTGGTAAACAAGGTTTCTAAGGAAGTGAATTCTGGGGTTTCAGCATCGCAGCCGGTTGTATCGGGGGATCAAAAGCGGTGGTTGAACGCGGTGAAGAAGCCCATCTTCACTAAACAGCCTTTTGTTGTATTGGAGGTGGATGGGAAGCAAAAAGTGGTAGTTCCAAAGGCGGTGTTTCAGAATGCGAAACCTCTTTGGGAAGATTTCTTGGTTGGGAAGTTTCTAAGTGAAAAAGCGCCCCATGTGGGGAAAATTCACATGATTATGAATAAGATCTGGCGGTTGGGTGACCACTCGTCTCTTATTGATGTCATTGTGGTTAATGAAACAACGGTGAAATTTCGAATCCACTCTGAAGGAACCCGGCACAGAGTTCTGAACAGAGGTATGTGGAATATTATGGGCATCCCTATGATACTCTCTAAATGGTCGCCTTTTACAGAAGAGGCGCAACCAGCTCTCAAATCCATACCTTTGTGGGTTGTTTTGAAAAATGTACCTCCCACCCTGTATACTAACAAGGGACTTGAGTTTCTGTCCATACAGTGGGTCAACCTTTAAAATTACATCCCAAAACCGAGGCCTGCACTAGCTTTGAAGAAGCTCAGATTATGGTAGAAACGGACTTAACGAAAGATTTACCAAGTGAGTATCACTTGGCCGGAGAGGAAGAGGGTGAGTTAGACATGGTGATAAGGTACTCCTACCCTTGGTTACCTCCTAAATGTGGTGGTTGTCACAAATGGGGACATCTGCAATACGCTTGTCTTGTGGGTCGGCCGAGTACCCCAAGTGCTAAGCCGGATAACTCTGCTACTATAGTTGCTGAGGATATTGAGCAGGGTGAGAATTCTCTCGCTGACCCACAATACAGCGCTGCTGTTATGGAAAAAGATATGGGTGTAGCTTCCACAGGTGTTGTTGCGGAGGGTTATCATGATGGATGGATTACTCCACAGAAGTCGGGTTCAAAGCCATGCCCAAGTTCAAAAAAACCATACACCTGCTATTGCAATGGGAGTAGCATCTATTCTATCGAACTCTTACTATGTTCTTAGTGGGAAGGGTGAAGATGATGAGGATGACAAAGAAGAGGACAGTGCTAATAATGAGGAGGAGGAAGTTACTCAGTTAACTGAGACATCTTCTGCTCATCCTGATGACGCTCCGCCTGTGGAAATACAGATTTCGATGGCTGCTGACAGCCTTGCTCAAACGAAAACTCGGGGATCTAAGGCGAATGTTCCACCACGTCAGTCTATTCCCCGTGCCTCAAAGGACTCTCATAAATTTATTTCAACTAACTACACTCAACCTCCCAAGGACCAGGGTCAGAGGACCCCTCATCATTAATCTATGTCGAGTTTCTTTTGGAATGTCCGCGGGTTTATCAAAATGTCTAAACATTCCATTTTAAGGGACTGGGTCAAGAAGGGAAGTTTTCAGTTTGGTGCTCTTTTGGAAACCAGAGTAAAGGAGAAAAGGGTTGAGTCTATCGTAGGATCAGTATTGCCGGGTTGGTCCTCTCTTTCCAATTATACTTCTAACCGGCGGGGACGAATTTGGGTTGTTTGGGATCCCAATGTTCGTTTAACACTATGCTTTACGAGTGGTCAAGTGATCACATGTTCTGTTTTAATGGAAGGTGCAGCACAAGAATTCTTTATTTCTTTTGTGTATGCGGCTAATGTTGTAGAGGAGCGAAAGCTCTTGTGGGAGGATTTGAAAGCTCACCAAGACTCACCCATGTTTCGAAATAAACCATGGATGGTGGTTGGTGATTTTAATGAGGTGCAAAAAATGAAAGAACACTCTCTTCATGATGCGCAAATTGTGGTGATACCAGGAATGAGAGATTTCCAGGAGATGGTGCTGTATTGTTCTTTTGCGGACATGCCATTTCATGGTCCATTATACACTTGGTGTAATAAGAGAGACAATGGCCTAATTTGCAAGAAGCTTGACAGAGTCTTAGTCAATGATTCGTGGTCTACTGAATACCAACAATCCTATAGTGTTTTTGAGGCTGGCGGATGCTCTGATCATCTACGGTGTCGAATAAAAATTGGTGCTGATGCCATTCAACCGCGTAAACCATTCAAATTCACAAATGATGTTATCCATGATAAAAGGTTTTTGCCTTTAGTCAAGGATTTTTGGGAAAATACTGAGCCGGTTATATCATTCCACTTCTGCGATTTTTCGATTCTCAAAGAAGTTGAAGGCACTGAAGCCACACCTCAAGCAGTTTAGTAAGGATTCTCTTGGAGATTTAATTAAAAAAGGCAAAGGAAGCTTACATGCACTTATGCCAAGCTCAATTGGCGACATTTCAAAACCCCACCGAGCTAGCTATGAAGCAGGAATCAGTAGCATACAACCGTTGGTTACTTGTTTCAGGGTTAGAAGAAAAATTCCTCAAATAGAGGTCAAAGTTACACTGGCTAAAGGTGGGAGATGGAAACAACAAGGTTTTCCACAATGCTGCCAAGACTCGCTAACTACGAAATGCGATACGAGAGATCAAATGTGCAGATGGCTCCATTGTTGATACACAAGAGGAGATCAAAGTTGAAGCAGAGAGGTTTTTTAAGGCTTTTTAGACCGTAAACTGCCTCACTATCAAGGAATTCCGGAAGCAGAGTTGTCTTCCTTATTAAGTTACCGTTGTTCTGAACAAACTCGGGTACAGTTAGAAGCAGAAGTTACAGAAACTGAAATCAGAGATACCATCTTCTCTATGCCTGTTGATAAGAGCCCCGGGCCTGACGGCTACACCGTTGAATTTCTCAAGTCGACATGGTCTATTGTGCAGAAGGATTTTACCAATTCCATTCAATCTTTTTTCCAGTATGGCTTCTTGCCTAAAGGGGTCAATGCTACTATTTTAGCATTAATCCCAAAGAAAAAGGAGGCTACTGATATGAGAGATTATCGACCAATCTCGTGCTGCAATGTTATCTACAAGGTGATCTCAAAACTTCTTGCTAGTCGATTAAAAAAGTTGATACCTGCTTTCATTGCTCCCAACTAATATGCCTTTGTTAAGGGTCGTTTACTCATGGAGAATGTTCTACTTGCCTTTGAAATCGTGAAAGACTACCACAAAGATATTGTGTCTCCTTGAAATGCAATAAAGATGATATTTCTAAGGCTTTTGATTCATTCCAATGGCCATTCCTCCTATCCATCCTATCGACTCTACAATTTCCACCACGTTTGATACGGTGGATTAAACTATGCATCACTACAGCATCATTTTCGGTGTAGGTAAATGGTGAGCTAGCAGGTTTATTTCGTAGTGAACGTGGATTTTGCCAAGGGTGTTCTTTATCTCCCTACCTCTTTGTAATCTGTATGCAAGTCTTGTCTGCAATGCTTGACAGAGCAGCTTCGGAAAGATGCATTGGATATCACCCACATTGCCACAACGTCAAACTCACACACATGTGCTTTGCTGATGACCTCTTGGTTTTTACTGATGGAGCCAAGAGTTCTGTTGAGGGTATTTTACAAATCTTTGATCAGTTTCCTGCATTCTCGGGTCTCAACATTAGCCTCGAGAAGTCGACTCTCTATATGGCAGGAGTCACACATAGTGATAGGGAAGCAATTCTAAGTTCCTTCCCTTTTGCCACTGGCACTTTGCCTGTCCGATATCTCGGTTTGCCTCTCTTGACTAAACGCATGACCACCTCAGATTACACGCCTTTAGTAGAACGAATTCGAGAGCGGATTGGAAGTTTGACTGCCAGACATCTCTCCTTTGCAGGGCGTCTGCAACTCATCACTTCGGTTCTCTACAGCCTTACGAACTTTTGGATGTCAGCTTACTGTTTACCTAAAGCGTGCATTGCAGAGACTGATAGCTTGTGCTCTGCATTTTTATGGTCTGGCCACTCACTAAATGCAAAAAAGGCTAAGGTAGCCTAGACAGATGTTTGTCTCCCAAAGGAAGAAGGAGGACTGGGCTTGCGTTCTCTGCACGATGTTAATCAAGTCAGTTGCCTAAAACTCATTTGGCGACTTATATCAGGTGACTCACTTTGGACCAACTGGATTCGAGCGTACCTGCTCAGGAAGGGGTCCTTTTGGTCGATATCTCCTAATTCCACTACTGGTTCTTGGATGTGGAAAAAGTTGTTGAAATATCGCATGCTGGCTTCGGAGTTTGTAAAATATGAGGTGCATAATGGCAAAAACATTTCCTTCTGACACGATAATTGGTTGCAGCTAGGTTGCCTGATTGATGTTGTAGGTCCGCGTGGGTGCATTGACATGGGTATAAGCTTACATGCCACTGTCGCTGAAGCTTTGCTCAGTATGCCGAGAAGACACAGGTTTGACCACTTCAACAAAATCGAGGAAGTTCTTGATAATTTTCGCAACAGGGGGTTGGTAGAAACAGAGGAGATTGTCCTTTGGAAAGGGAGATGAGATAAATACAAAACATCCTTCTGCACAAAAGACACCTGGGAATACATCCGAGTTGTTAACCAACAAAGAAGTTGGTATGCGGGTGTTTGGTTTTCCCACGCCACACCTAAGTACTCTTTCTTGGTCTGGTTAGCCATCTTAAATCATCTTACGACAAGCGATCGAATGCAGCAATGGAACACGTAAATTGATGGTTCTTGTGTCTTTTGCCGTAACCTGCAGGAAACACGTCACCATCTGTTTTTCGCCTGCTCATACTCCAAGGAAGTCTGGACATGACTCACCTCGACACGCTTAAAGACCAAATTCTCTACAGAATGGGAATTACTCTTGCCACTCCTAACAGACGCATCTCAAGGGAAGGACATCCTGTTTCTACTACGGTATGCTTTTCAAGCTGCAGTTCACTCCCTGTGGAAGGAGCAGAACAGCAGACGCCATGGTGAATCACCCATCCCACCCAATTTGCTCATCAAACAACTAGACCGCCAAGTCAGGAATCACTTGCTCTCCATACAAGACAACGGTCCGTCTTCTGATGGTCTGGCTCGCATCAAGATGAAGAAGTCCAACCTCACAGCACTAGAGTTTTTTTTTCACTTTACAAAACTTTTTTAAACTTTTCAATTTTAAAGATTACATATTCAAATCCTGCACTATGATGTAAAAAAGTATTTTTTCGAATAAATTTTACATTTTATTCACACAAAAAAAAAAAAAAATGTAAACCCTAGCCACTCTTTTATAAACTCAAACCTACATATAATTTTGTTTAATTGTAAAATCTAAACCATAATCACTCTTTTGTAAACCCAAACCAACATATAAATTTGTTTAATTGTAAAATCTAAACCTTAACCACTCTTTTGTAAACCGAAACTGACATATAATTTTGTTAAATTATAAAATCTAAATCCTAACCATTCTTTTATAAACCCAAACCGATATATAATTTTTAAAATTATAAATTTAAACCCTAATCCCGTTTTATAAACCCAAACCGACATAATTTCTTTAATAAAAGATCTACATAATTTGTTTTGTCCTTTTATTTTAATTTTGATTTATTTTTTCAATATGACATAGTATATAGTTATATTTTTTCAACAAAATATATGTAAATAACTGTACTTAAAAAACTTTGGATGCATTTTCACACAAAAAAAACCTGAATTTAAATTTTATGAAAAATAAATAATCTGTCGATCGAACGGATCAAATCTAGTGTGATATATATATATATAAATTACCGTAAATAAACTTTTTTTTTTACCGTTACATTAGAATTTTTTATTTTTTTTTGTCAACAAGAAATTATTTCCTACATGGCTGTGAGTAGTTTTTTTTCTTGTTAACTTAATTGGATAATACCCTAATTTAAGGTTAGAAAACAAAATTATTATCCAATCTGATCGCAGTTTTAGTCAGAGTCACTAAATATTCGGAACCTAGTACTTTGACTACCTCCTCTCTTATCCAAAAACTGACTGTTTTAAAATTTTGATCAAACCTTATAAGAAGACAAAAAAAAAAAAAAAAAAAAA